>NW_026251782.1:0-177783 GCF_025024155.1 Gamsiella multidivaricata
AAAAATACAGTAAAATACAACTTGCCTTGCCAGTCTTGCGCTGCCACTGGATCACTCTTGCAGCGAGTTTAAGGGTGCCTATCATGCCAATACCGAACAGATTGTTAGTTTCCTCTCACTTCCATCTTAGCCATGGTAAAACTATTGATCGTGAATAACATACCACCCTGGATATCGAGGACAAAGCCAGTGCGGCGATTGATTAGGAAACCAGCCTCATAGCGCCAGAGCTGGAGCTCCAGGAGGGTATGGCGGCCATCGCCATTGTCGATCTTCTGGTGGTTCATCTCAGCACGGGCACCGGCCTTCATTGGATCTGTGAAATAACCGTGCTCGATATCGACGACTAGACCTGAGGCAGCTGATTTGATATAGAACCAGCTTTGGGGGAAGTTGTCGGGGCGAATAGAAATGGACTCTGCCCTTGAGGGCGAGGGCGAGACCTGGCGGCTGTCACCTCCGGTGGGATAGTGCCCTGTGGTATCATGGAAAGCAAGGGTATATCATTGCAGTTTGTCAATATCGATATGGTACAATACTCCGAGGAAGATTTGGTCAGCCCAAAGAGCAGCACTTTTTTTCTTTTTCTTTTTTTTTCTTCTTTCCAAGAACCATAGGAAGACATGAGAACGTACATTTCTGCTTCTCGTTATATGCCTTCTTTTCTTGGATAGTGATGCGGGTTCCGTCGCGAGTGGCATCGCCATCGATTGCAATGACGAACTTCGGGTTGCTGGCAAGAGTCAGAACACCGTCGTCGTTCAGCCACTGCTGACCAGCGGCGTCCTATTAGTGGTACCAAGCAAGAGCATTGAAAATATATTTAGCACAACTCAACTGGGTTCGACAAACCCCTTTGGTTCAACCTTGTGATACCATGGTCTCCACTTTACCTTGCCAGTCTTGCGGACATTTTGGATAACTCGAGAACCGGCACGGATAACACCTGGTGAAGTGAGGTACCAATGGAGCGCATAAATGCGATGCAGGTTAGCAACCGTTTGGTTTGTACGAATGGCCATGCAATCCCCGTGCAATGGGGATAACAGTATCCCCTGGAATTAGATCGTGAAATCCTTCATGCATCTTTCCGTTGTCTCTCTCTTTTTGGAAGGTGGCCAGTTCGTTCGTTCGTTTGTTTTTTTTTTCCTTCGCATGAAACAACTCCCACGGCCATTGGGAACATAATTTTCGTTACTCTTGACCTTGTTCTTCCTTCAAGAAGAAGCAAGCAGAACACATGCGAGGCCATAGAAATGTCCCCAATTGAGTTTTTCTTTTCCTTATTTTTTTGGCAAGTGATAGTATTCGCCTCCTCCTTTGGAACCCGATTTCTCGTTCGTTCATTTGCTCTCCGTTTGACCCTTACCCCCTTGAAAAATTGTATCCCAAAAAGTCCTTTTTTTTTTTGTTCCAACTAGAAAGAATACTTGCCTGCCTGGATATCCAAGACGTGACCAGTTCGGACATTGACGATATATCCCTCCTCAGCTCTCCAGAGCTGCTGCTCGAATTGAGCGAAGGAATCAGTGCTGTTCTTGGACGACTTTTTGTGTGTCAGCTCGACGCGCGCACCAGCCTTCAGTGGGTCCTTGAGGAATCCTGTCTCGATATCGAGAACAAGACCTGCAATGCCCGATTGAATGTAAAAAGTTCCAGTGGGGAAGGACAAAACCCGGCTGGATCGCGTAGAAGAAGACATGGTGAAAAGAAATGTGGAGATTTCAAAAAAGAATAAAAAAAACTTGACTTTTTTTTGATGATATAGAGAAAAATAGAAAGAGAATGGAAAGGTTCTTTCTTGATGGATTGATGGATTTTTTTCGGTTTCGTTTCCTGGGGCCCTGTTTTATGTACAATAAATACAAAAGGAAGCAGAATAAAGGACACGACAAATGGTCTTTTTCCTATTCCTATGTTTCTTTTGAGGTTTTTTGTTATTCGTTAGTAGCGGTTAGTAAACGTATTTGTCTTTTTTTGGTTTTCCTAGATGGGTTTCTATCCAAGTTCCTGAGAGGATGTTGGTGAGAGAAGTGGTTGGTTGATTGATTGAAAGTTAGTGACGGGTTTGGATGAGATATGGTGTGAGTTCGTTCCTGACGAGTCTTTCGCGCTCTGACTGATGAGGAATGAGAGAAGGTCGGTTGGGGGGAAAGTACGGAATTCAGGCACGATGTCAAGACAAGGTGGGGTGAACAGGGGAGAAAGAAGAGAGGAAAAAGAGAAATCGAAGGGATAAAAAGCGTGCAACCACACGAGAAGCACCTTGCAAACAAGCCAGAAAACCTAGATGGGCTGGAAAGGCAGAAGGATTATTGGATTGAATAGGATATCCTATTCTATTCACAGGGTTTCTATCCTTCTATTCAATCCAATGCTTACAATCTAAAGAAACAAGATGTGCGCCATGGTGACACTGGGAGAATGCGTCCGATGCATTCGCCGCGGAACCATTCCAGTGTTGCCTGACCTCTTTAAAACGAAAACACGGAGCACTAGAATGAGAGGCCTGTGGATTGGTGCGATGCCACCCAGATGGGCCGCCCAGCGAAATAAGGTCTGAAGCACCTCAGTCGTTTGTTTGCTTGGTGCGTGCTTTGTTTCCCGTTTGTGGTGTGTGTGTGAATGCGAGCGTGTGGTAAGCAGGAACGAAAGCTGAGATACAAAAACACGTCCCATTGGTCACACAAACCATCCTTTCCTCTCCCTCTCCCCTCTCTCTTCCTCTCCCTCCTCCTCTCTCTCGCTCGCGCGGGTGGTTTTCTGTTGGTAGACTATGAGGGAGGAACATACATGTGTGCGCTTTTCTTTTTTCGATCCTCTACCTCCTACTGCAATGCATCGAGGACAACGCTAACCCTTAGCCTTCGCCTTCGAGACCATCCTCAACAGGTCCTTGATGGGACCATTTACAGTGAGAAGAAGCATGACCATCCTCTCCTTTAAAAAGTCCCATGGGCTAGTCTAGGTGGGCCATGGATGGTTTGGTGTGTTCAATTGGATTCATTTCTCAATTAGATCTTATTGGCAAAGTAAAAAGAATAGGGTTTTCTACTTGATTGAGAGCGAACCATTTTTATTTTATTTTTTCTGGTTTGACAGAAACCCTATCTACCCCTTGGTGCTTAGTGCGGTCCATCACTGTGTCCAGACGGGACCATGGAGCAAAAAAAAAAATCCTCTTTGCTCATGAACACAGACAATGGCGAAACGTACTGTCGCACACTCTCCAATTGCTATGCTTACGGACATTTGGCAGTAAAAACTGCCAGTGCATGTAGATGGCGGTGTCCAGCAAAAAAAGATGGTCCAGCATCGGTAGCGCTTTTAATCGACAATTGTGTAGGTGACAAACATGATTTATTCGGCTCAACATTGGGGTGGAGCAAGACATGGCGCAATCTCAAAATGAAAGAGTCTCGGAGACGGGTACGATCTTTATGGTCGTGACCAAAGCCAGATGCCACAAAAATGTACGCCAAGGCTACCCATAAATGTGTTTCCCCTCCCGGAAGGCTCCTCCTGTGTTCCTCTCTTTACTTCAATTGTGCCATATTCCTTCATTTCTGCATGTATCTCATCTCCAATGTTCCATATTTCCATATTTCTTCAAAGATTCTCGCAGGAAATTTTGTGCGCCAGAGGAGAAAAGTGTGGGAAGAGACCTCGCTTGCATCGAACCCTGTCTCAAGGAAGGAAGCGAGGGATAGGTGAGCATGCAATAGATGAAAAATGTATGTCTCGTTATACCACATATGGCTGATGAAACCTATGGGGGGGGGAAGAGACATGCAGCGTTGTGTAAAAGGCCATGGACCCATGGACCATGGGATGGTGAATATCTAACGGGAAGCCAAGCGGACACATTTTGTATATGAATACAAAAGATCCCGACGGATGGACCATCCACGTATTTGTAAACGCTGCTTGCGATAATTGAAAAATGATCGCCATAGGTCGGACGATGCCATGCACACAGCCCTGTGCCGCACCTCCTGTTACAGTACAACTTTGGTCCTGTCCAGAATCAGCGAGCCTTTTTTATTTTCCTTCCGTAAGTAAGCAAACTGCCGCTGGGGTCAACAATTGGACGTCCGTGTTGATGAATATCCATGTGGAATGAGAAGTGGTGCCCAGTAACAGTAGTAGCGGACAGCATCTTGACGATTTCCGATCGCGTCCACGCTGTCCTGCTTGCTCTATAGACGTGCCTTTTTTTATCCTGGTCTAGCACATGGTCTCATCCTGTTCATCACCATGTCCATAGTCTTCACGGATATTTGACTGACTGAGTATTCCTGTAATCCAAGGACGAGTGGTTCCAAGCAAGTGATGAATATGAACGAAAAGGGCAAGCTGGGAAAAGGAAGGGGTTGAAAACAAATCAGCTCTGTTCGGCGGATATGTAGTTTGAGCACAAGCGTTGAACCCCATGATCAGCAGCGCCTAGATCCCTTATTGCGTGTGCAAGATGGGGCCGCTACCTATCGCATGCCGCCTAGATTTCGTTTTGCAACAACTGCGCGCCTTTTTCTTAGAAGACCTTCGCATGCAGGAAATAAACAGGTTTTGCTAGCTAAGCGTGCTGTACCTTTTGTTTGTTTGGGTTGTAACATGCAAGTCTAGGTCTGCATGGACTGCATGACCGGATGCGTCTGGGCACAGACACCATCTACAAGTGCATATACACACGCACCCACGCACATACACACATCGACATTGCGAATTCATGCAAGCAAACAACATCGCGTTGGAAGGGGTTATATGAGAAGGCGAGCTGTTGTCAAAGGTAGCTAGATAGGCTAGGTGTATATCTTGCTGAAACGTGTTTTTTTTTTTGGCCCTATGATCACGTCTCCGTCTTTTGTTTGCCGCGTAGGTAACTTCGTTTGCTTTATGGTTCAGGCTTCAAACAAAACTTATATCCGAGATCATCATCATAGGAAGCACGTTGGACTACAGCAACCATTGATCGGCGCATGCTGCATCGTACTGTACAGCTAAACAACAATATGCGTGCCTAAATAGTACGAAACATACACACGTGTATGTGTTTGTTGTCGTTCAATCACTCAGATCACGGCCAGGTTTGATAGTAGTAGACCCCTAGACTCCGTGTTCTTTAATAACGCCGAGGATATGAGGATAGGAGGAGAATAAGAGGCGAAAGGACTTGCCACCGCCATCAGTGGAGCGCAGCGCGCAGAGGATTACGCGACTTGCTGTTCAAAAAACAAAATTTTGACCACAAGAAGGAGGCGAGGCGACACACAGAGAATGGTTTTGTGAGACATATCCAAAACTCCCATTTTACCACCTCGAAAATACTCATACAGAGGATAGACTACACCTGCCCCTCGGGCGCCAATACTAATACCACGGGACTGATTTAAAGCGTGCGCCCTATCGCGACTCGTCTCTCCCAAGGATTCCATCCATCTATCCGTTCTGGTAAGGCTCCGTCTTCCACTCCTCCCATGACAACTCAGCGCGCGCTTTTTTTTTTTATTTTTTTTTTTTTGGCTCCCATACATTTGAGCGAGGCGGACCCTGAATATTTTCCGTAGACCCACAGAAAGGATTTCATAAGCGACCCAAACCAAACTCTCCCTCTCTCTCTCTTAAGAGAGCCATGAGGAAGCAAGGGAAGGAGGAGGATGGTGCACAGTTGCATCAGGATGCATGTCTCGAAAAAAAAAAATCCAAGCGAACAAAAGATGTGTGCACTCTTTTTTTTTTTTTTTTTTGAAGAGACCCGGGGAAGGAAAGGATCTTTTGTTGGCAATAGTCTATACACCTTATGAGTTTGGATCTTGTTCTACACACCAATGAACCTATGACCTTCTCAGGTGCTGTATGGGTTGTATGGGTTGAATGAGAGAGAGAGGAATGTTCATGGATATTTATATCGCGAATTGCTCAGCAAAAAAAAAAGGACATCTTTCCACTCAGTCCTGTCAGTGCAAAAAGTGTAAAACGTGGCAAGGAAAAAGTCAGTTTGAGTGCGATTTTGTGACTGGTCGAATGCCCCCCCTTTTTTTAACAATTACAGAGGTCAGACTAAACTAGTCTTCCGCACCCCAATTTTAAATTTTGCGCAGAATAAACTACTCTTTCCCTTCTGGAGACATTCCGGGGGGATTCATTCAGGAACGGTTATTCTTTTCCTAGTCGTAGCGTGTGCCCCAAGAAGAAGAAGAGGAGACATTGTCCACACGCACGCAGTCCATGCACACAACCGCATGAATCACTCACTGACCCAGCTAGTCGATTACTTCAGGACTGGATTGACAACCCTACCGGTGGATAGCAAATCGCGTGGAATTTGAGTATCTCACGCTTACTTTGTTTCCTCCTCGGAGAGAACTTCTATTGTCACTTCATTTTTTGCGTTTCTTTGCTTGAATAATCAGGCCCATTACGTTTAGTTTCCAATAACGACGCGTCTATTTGTATATCCAATTCGCTATTCTTTTTTTTTTTCGACGTCAATCGCGTTATCTGCCGGTAGTTTTGTATAGCTCGCGTCAGCATCTGCACAATGCTATGCACACTCATACTCACATACACATACGCGCGTGTCAATATATGTAAAAAAAACCTCCACCCCTCCTGCTTTACTCCCCCCCTCACACAGATCAATAACCACATGCGAAAGAGACGTTCGTCTCTACACATCAAGGCGAATGAGTGTTATCGTATACAACACAAACAGCCTCTTCCTTTTTTTTTTTTTCCTATGTAGTACTACGATTCTCCCCAATTGTCCCACTTTTTTTTTCTCGTTCATGCAGGAACACGAAACACAAAAAACCATGGGGCGTAACATTTATTATAACATTGTAACTGTAACCTATCCTAAAAAAGAAAGGCGTCTGTTATATTCAGTCAGTCAAATGTTCACATGCGCCTCGAGAGACTTCTTTGGTTGCTGGCGCGTAGTCTAGCAGATATATTTATTGGCCATGCATGGGTAAGATGATGTCTAGGATAGCGGCATACAGCGAAAGCGGCAGATTTCACCCCCATCAGAAAGCAGACCAAGAACATTACGATGCTCAAATGTCCCCTAGATAGATCCTTTCCCCCCCCCCCCCCCCCCTTATCAAATGCATGGTGTAGACTATGTAGACAAAGGCGGGTGATAACTCGTATTTCCCCAAGGATGGGTAGGATAGGAAAGGTGTGAGCAAAAAGGGCACATACCACTTCCAGGGAGAGCAGAGAAAAAAAACAAAGCCAAAAGGGTATCATGTTGCGTGCATGCATGAATCAGGTCGTGCTCACGTCAACCATAGGCTTGCTGAGCATGAACCAGCTACCTGAGGAGGAGTAAAAGATGTCTATTCACCATTGATACGCGTCTAGACACGCTCTGGATACTTGCGACCTACAAGTGAACCTCCTATCCAGTAAGAGGATACAGAATATACGTTTATCTATGCTTGTCATGGCCGCAGATTTCTTTATTCGAAGCATTCAAAAAATGTACAAGACTCGAAGAACACACCGAAAACGATACTGTAGCAAACTCCAGCAAGCCAGCAAGCCTTACGGCCTCATCATAATGCTCACATCACCGTTGCCGGGCGACGCCGGTGCATAGTAGAACCCTGCCATCAACACAAAATAACTCAGTATCAAGATGCTTCCCTTAAAGTAATTGCTCTTCCCCTCAATGTAGGTATAGGTCAGCAAGAACACTGAAAACAGCATGCTGAACACATCCCATCGCGGGAATATCAAGTTGAACGTGTGCTTCCACACCTCGACCTTGCCATAGTTCAGCCAAGCCGATACCGCCACCATCGCCGGGATCTGGATCAGACACACCTGCAGCGCATAGGCTGATCCAATTTCCATTGACAGTGCAATGTTCCCGTACATCGCGAACGAGATCGCGTTCATGAATTCCGTCACGTTCGGCACCAGTGCAAATAGCACCAATCCAAGCAGCTTTTCGTCAATCGAAGACACCGCATCCACACTGTCGACCAAAATTTCTGTTGGAATACGGACACAACGCAAAATAGCGTAAATATGGTTAGACATGCTTGTCGCGCACAAAAAAGCAACCCAGACAAAGATACCATTTCAACGAAACATTGCCATTACCTGCAATGATGGCGTACAAGACAGTGCAGCTAAGAAGGACAGTTGCACTCTTTGCCTTGGACCAATTGGGCGAGTCATGACCTCCATGTTCTTCATTTTCCTCCTCATCGTGCTCATGTTTGAGTGAATCCTGATCCATAGACAACGAAGAAAGCAAGCCATGCGCAGCAGGATGAAGTGCCGATGTAGGAACGGCACCGTTAGTTGCCGGTGCCGAGTGTGGTGGACGTCTCTCTCCAGGCATACCGTTGACAGACGTAGATTGATACTCTCCAGCAAGTTGACTTCCCATCTCAGGATCTCCATCTGGTCGATGCACTGGAGCCGTATGGGTACTGGATCCATAGTGAAGCAACTGCTGGACAATGTGCGTCGGGAGCAGTTTCCTGTAAATCGAAGAGTCACGGATCGAGGGTTGTTGAGGCTCATGCCAGATCTGCTTCACATGCGTCCTGAGCGAAAACCAGATACCGATCAAGTAGGCGGAGGGAAGAATAATGCAGCAAAAATACATGAGCGGCTTGACGTTCTTTTGGAAAAAGATATCATCCGCAGGGTTGGGCTGGTAGTGGTAGCAACGTTGGCATGAAGCCTCGATGGGCAGTGGCACTGATTCAGGACATGGCGTGCAGCGCAACTCGAACTATACAATGGTCGCAAAAAAAAAAAAAAAAAAAAAAAAATGGAGGGGTAATGTAAGCTGACAAGCCAGCAAGAGAGCCATCCACGAGCCGGCCAAGCTACTTACTCGGCCATAGATTGAATAAAACAGAGTTGGCGTCAAGACTCCAATGAGTGACATGATAAGCATTGTCGCAGTAACACCTAAGTAGAGGGAAACAGCCATAGATCAGCATGGTGATCCGCATCAGGAGGTCATTCAGAGGGATGCTCGGCATGTTGCCTTACCTGCACTCTTGACATTGAACTTTTGCTCTTTCTTCTTGACAGCACCACTCATCATACTCGTGCCTGGCATCAGCAAGAGTCCTGCTAAGAAACTTCCGATAAGAGCCCCCTCCGTGATCAGCCCCTTGCCCTGCGTCAGTGCAACAGTGTACAAAATGATTTCGATAATGGATCCGAATGTCGCATTGATCACGGCTCCCATACCCAGAGACGATTGAGCAGAAATTGAGGAGACCGCCATGCCGATAAAGTACGACAGTGGAATGACTGACGCCAATCCCAGTGAAAAGATCACCGCCGGAGAGGTCAACATAGAGTTGTGCCCGAGATAGTGCGTCAGAACATACTCGTCCAAAATGGTAAAGAGTACAACGGGCATCAAGTTGATGAAGATAATGTTGGTGCCGTCGTAGGTATATTTGTAGTACTGGAATCCAATCGCGTCATAAGTGCAGAGCAGGATTTCTGACCGCTGAGGCGAAAGTGACAAGGAGCTGCCGCGTTTAAAGTTGAGTTGCAGTGGGTGCCGATGCAGGTGTGTTGCCAGGACATAGGTAAACTTGCCCATGGGGATCGAGACGACCATGAACCAGCACAAACAGGAGACGAACAGATGCAGCGGTCCTGAGTTTACAAACAACAATTGAAGCGGAGTTTGATCCCAAGCATACATTAGCAAAAGAAATATCCACGCAAGGAACAAAGAGATATCACGTTCCGCGCCAACTGGAAACTAAAGGAGATGAAAACTTACCGATCAGCAGATAGTAAAAGATGTAGTAGACGATGCCTCCCAGACCCAGATGATAGATGTGCCTGGGAAGATTCCTGATAGTCGAGATCATGCGTCTGTGCCGTTCCTCCTTACGTTCCCGCTCCAGCACTGAACTACTCCTGGAGAGCAGGGGTCGAGATTCATCGCCCCCATTATCCTGGCCACTGTAATCCAGTACTGCTGAGGCTCGAAGGCTGTCGGTCCTGAGTTCTCCGGGCGACAATTCCCGTTCCACATATTGCCCAAAGGGCCATAGCAGGTAGTAGCTCAGTCCAAGGACAACTCTCCCGTATGCACTCCCTCCGAATGGCGTCAGATATAGTACAATGGCAACCATGAAGCACACTAGGGCCAGCCACCAGCCAAAGATGAGTGTCCAGAGCACGTTCCCGACCGAGAGATATAGATCGGAAGATGGTTGGGAGTGCAGTGCGGAATTAGCTTTGCGGATGACTGATCGCGACTTTTTGTACAGCGCTGGTTTCCAAAGCGGCAGACCGAACGGATGTGTTTGATTGAGAGTCTATGGGTCGGTCGGACAAAGAAAAAAAAAGAGCGCGCGTCAGAAACAGGCGACAGTAAGATTTTGTGGTGCCTGCCGACTACCAGAACCCATATCCATGGTCATCGTATCACCCAAAGCACCTTCTCAATGACCCTCGTGGTTGTTATCGCCTTCAGCGATAGGATTTCCAAAATCAAACGTGATCACAAACACCCCAAATGCTCAGGGAAGAGAGGGCGGCAATATAACCAGTGCGCAGACACAACAACCACAAGCGACGTTTGGAACTGGATAATTGAACCGTACCTCTTGTCTATCCTTGAGTGTCAATGGTTCGTTATCGCTTCCGTGGCCCTCGTCTTCGTATTCGCCCACGTCTCCGTCAGAACGGCGTCCATGATGTTCACGACCGTCCAGAGAGCGATCATCATAGTCCCTCGAGGGTGAGGGGCGAGTGGACCTACGAGAGTGGGCTCGTCGCATCCGACTGTGGTGAGACCGCGCATCCCCGAAGTAATCGTCTGCCTCCTCCTGTTCTTCTTCCGCGTCGTCGTCGTCGTCGTCGCCTGAGGATTGATTGCGCTGTCGGATAGACGAGCGACTTGATTCGGGTCTCTTTCCGGGTGGGGGTCTTCGACGACGACTTCCAGAAGGCGTGGTGTTATCTGGGTTGAGCAAAGAGGCGGAATGGCGATAGGATGGTTTGGGTCGTCTTGGTGTTGTTGATCCAGTGGTCCCTGAGCCAGAATAGGAGGGGTCTTGCTGTGGCTGATACTTGATGGTGGAGGAGGACGCATTGGAGCTTAGAGAGTTGATTGAGACCCGGCGTGGATCCTTAAACGAGCTGAGAGGGGGCCGCGACGAGGAGGGCTGGTCACCTTCGTTTTGAGAGTCCTCTGCTTGGGCAGCAGATACTTCCTGTGTCAGTTCGAGGTGCTCGAGGTCGTCAGTGACATTCGCAGCTCTGGCATGAGACATTGCACTCGATTGTGGTGGAATGAAGAGTAGGAGGGAGAGTCAGGTGCTAGGAGCACAGTAGGTGGTTGACGGAAACAGATAGTGGCAAGAGGGGAGGAAGGAGGGAAAGAAGAAAGGGAGGACAAGAAAGGCCGAATGGAGGAGTGGTTTAGAGAATGAGGGGCGATGGAGCGACGAGAAGAAGGAACAGGAAGAAAAAGGAAAATGTGCTGCAGTCAGTCCGTGTGCGCCTTTGTTATCTTTCGCTCGTCTGTGCGGTGGTGAAGAAGAGACCGCTGCTGCTGGGGCACTGCAGCATAGCACCAGGGAACCAGACAGTACCCTGCTGGTCACACCTGTCGTGTATGACTCTTTTTTTTTTTTTTTTTTTTTGGAAACACAGCAGCAGAAGAAGATGGGGGGACCAACGAGAGTCCCCGGGGAAGGGCGCGCCCTGGGGACCGATTCTTGGCACCGATCTATGGGTGGACAGGAGAGCACCATCCAGGCACAGAAGAAACAACAGTAATGACGCACCATTGCAGTGTCATGAGACCACCCTTTCAGCGTACACGAACATGTACATCCAATCCAACCCAGGAAGGGCTCTCAAGCGGCACCCACCTGCCATATTCGTACAAGCGTGCTTTGGACGCACCATTCCGCCCTCTGACACACACTCACGCGCACCCAATCCATCAGCCAAAAATAAGGGTCGTTGCATGGCTGAGAAGGTGGGCTGAGTCGCTTTGCGTTTTTGCGTTCTTGCCATGCAACTGAACACACGACCAATCATCATAACCACCTTTTTCTACCTTTTGTATCACCCCATAGTCTGCATAAAATCAAGTGCCCCTCAACACTTCATTTCTGGAAGCAATGCTCCCTGATCAAAGACACGCTCGTTTATTTGAATTCCCAAGACTTAATGAGAAAAGGATCCAAAGCCAATGTTGTTCAAATCTCCCTCACTGTTGTATATCAAAGACAATGCACAGTCCAACGACTTTGTGGCGACCCCTTCAAGAGTGTTGTAGGAGCGTTCGGTAACCACTGCCTGTCCGGTCTCAGCACTATGGGTGAGTGTAGTCACGATATCATCAGCGCTGTAACGGCCTGAGATAACGAGGCTCACGATTGCATAGGTTCTACCACCATGCTGGAGAACGATCGATGTGTAACCGTTAATGAATCACCCTGCCTGATCGTCATACCGTCGATGGCCATGTCCTGACCACCCCATTGATGTGATGTCGTTGAAGTGAAGGTTCAGCGTCCCTCAGTGTCACGACTGCAATCGATATGTTGTGTCACCCACCGCCTTCTGCGGGCTGTACCAAATCACGACCTTTAGTAGATGCCTGGCTACCAAGTGTAACAATCGGGATGCTGCAATGGTTGCATTGATAACGCTCTGTGCCAGTTATGCGACCAGTACTACTGCATCTCATGTCGTATCTCAAATTCCATAGTCCATACGTGTTATGCATACACAGCATAAGTATGCTCACGATGTATGCCATCAGCATTCTTTTGCGACGAGTAGGGTAGAAACGAATGTGAGCGCCGCGAGGTAGATGTCAAAATATTGCTCGGGCACACGGCGTCCAAGTATACAGTCTCACGTACCTGTACGTGAAACCCCTTCCAGAATAGTTTGTACAGAGGCATTCGGTCAAGCAAAACAGGAGGACTAAATCTGCCCTTGAACCCGAACGACATATTTGTGGATAGATATCCGTGTACTACATGTACCATGTTTGCCAAGAAGGTGAAAAGTGAGTCCGGTGATTCTGCAAGCTTTGCTGAAATAGCCCTCGCCAAGAAGCCTTATTCTCTTCTAGAGCATTGGCGAAGGCCGTCAATTGCATGTTGGCTGAAGGAGCCGAAAGTCGACAAATATTTCAGGTTTAGCGCCGCCGCCCTACTTTCACGATCTATGGATGGACCACAGCCAACGTGAGCTGTCGTGACTACTCCAGATTCTTGCAGTATAAAAAGACCATTCCAACACACAGACCATGTCTTGTCATACGTCGACATTACTTACACACACCACCATATGTACATGTACTCCACAGCAGTACAGTCGCTTGCACTCCTTACTACACTGCTCGCCGCGGCCCTGAGCAGCACGGCCACTGCAGCACCTCAAGCCACCACTCCTGTATCCTGCCATTGTCGGTGTTTGCCCTTCCAGCCATGCTGGCCAAACGAATCCACCTGGTCAACACTTGACCAAGCCGTTGGTGGCCGACTGATCGCCACCAAGCCGGCTGCCTACGCTTGTCACGATCCTCATTTCGACAGCGCCACATGTCAGGAGATCCAAAAGGGCTATTACTTCGACTACTGGAGACAGCGCCAGCCTGGCGCCGTACAGCAGACCAACTGGGAGGTCCTTGATGGCAAGGCCTGTCTCGGTTTCAATCAGACCGCTCCCTGTGACCAGGGGGCTGTTCCCTTGTACACCGTCAACGCCACTAGTATTGAGGACATCCAGAATACGGTTCGGTTTGCCGTCAAACACAATATCCGTCTTGTCATCAAGAACACTGGGCACGACTATCTCGGGCGCAGTATCGGAGCATCGTCCCTCAACCTCTGGGTTTACTATATGAAGAGCATCGCCTTTGACGACAATTTTGTGCCAGACGGAGCTGCAAATGGAACCAGCAGCAATGGTGCCGTCATCCTTGGTTCAGGAGTTCTGTGGAAGGATGTCTACAAAGCCGCAGACGAACACAACGTTATTGTCGTTGGTGGTGCTGAGGGAACAGTGGGAGCCAGCGGTGGTTTCTGCCAGGGCGGAGGACACAGCCCTATATCGCCTCGTCATGGTCTCTGCGTCGATAATGTTCTTCAGTACAAGGTCGTCACTGCTGATGGAGACCTTAAAGTTGCCAACGTCTATCAAAATAAGGATCTCTTCTGGGCACTCCGTGGAGGCGGAGGTGCAACTTTTGGTGTGGTTGTCGAAGCTGTCTACAAGACCCATTCTCCGTTCAAAAACATTAACCAGGCAACGTACCAGCTACTTTTCAACGGAACAGAGACCGCTCGCAAGGTCCTTAGCCGATTCCTCTCTCATCAGGTCGAGTGGTCCGAGACTGGATGGTCAGGATACTCCTATTTCCTGCGCGACGTCATGCTCGTGTCTTACTACCTGCCAGACGCCAACATCACGACTGCCGAGAACAGCTTGTCGCCGTTCCTTAAATATGTTGAATCCCTCGGTAATGTGAAAATCAACGGCACCGTCTACAGTTTCCCCACCTTCTGGTCATGTTTCCAAGCGGGCTCCGCCGCTACCTCGAACGACACCAATGCTGGAACCAACACACTTCTCGGCTCGCGTCTTATCCCTCGTCGCAACTTCGAGTCCTCCAAAGGCATCAGTCAGCTCACAGACGCACTTATCAACATCCAAGGCGATCTCTTGAATTATGGCAACCCCCTCGGTGTGCTTATTACCCATTTGGTTGCTGGGGGACAGGTCACTAAGGGTACCTCTGCTGAAACCTCTGTACTCCCAGCGTGGCGCAAGGCCCTGATACATATTGCAGTGGGGGTAGGATGGGAGAACACGACTCCCCTGGCGGAACAAAAGCTCGTGGCCCGCAAACTGACAGAGGCAACCCAGCGTTTGCGAGATATTACTCCAGGGTCGGGTGCATACTTCAATGAGGCCGACGCAAACGAGCCCAACTGGCAAAAGAATTTCTTTGGATCGAATTATGCTCGTCTCAAGGTCATTAAGGACAAAGTCGATCCCGCTGGACTGTTTGTATGCAGAAATTGTGTCGGTAGCGAGGATTGGAGCCAGGATTTTATATGCCCTCGGCGTCAATAGATAGAGATACCGGAAGGTATTTATTTGAACTACACATACGACATACTGCAATAAACAACGCGAATCATGGTCAATGAAACCTTGTTCACTTCTTTGCTGGGGTGAGCAGGAAGAAATTGCAGATTGAGCTTAAAAACCAATGCAGAATACTTGAACAGCACGCGGTGCCTCATTTTTAACTCCCACTTGGATGCTGTACTCACAATCGCCAATGCTATATGTTATGGAATACGAAGACTACAATGGAGATTTTATGGCACCATGTGTATGTTGGGGGAGGAGGAGGAGGGGTGGAAGAGTTTTTTTTTTTTTTTTTGCTGTACTATCGACAAGGTAAGAAAGCGGTAGAACGGCATTTGGTCCTATAGAGTGTACTCACAAAGATAAGAAAGGGCGACCGACGAAACACGTCGAGTGGCAGCAGAACTCCGGCATGCAGAGGGTCGTGCCGCGGTACACAGAAAAACGAATTTTTTTTCCTTCCAACTTGCAGCACTCGGTTTTACATAATCCTTGGCCTTTGTACTCCGATTATGGGAGGGAAGGAATGAACATGGTATCATCAAGGGTCTCCCAGCTTGACTCGGTGGATTCAGGACCAAACGGAACAAGAACAGGAACAGGAGTAGGAGCAGGAGGAGCACCCCTTTGAAGAAATTTACTAGAAGGTACACAATTCGATTAAAGTGTCGATGTAAAGGGACCCAGTTACTGGTCTCACCTCTGCTCATATCCTTTGAACTGCATAGATGGGTAAAAATGAGTGTTAATAGGATCGATGGGAAGGGGGAGGGGGGAGGTTGGCTTGTAGGATAATGACATGGGCACATCCAGTCCACTTCCACCACGGGTTTCAACAAGCTCGCGATCGCTGCCTTGTTCTTATTCATCGCCAATATGCAAGTAGTTGCAGCAGCAACCTATGGTGGTTACCAGGGAAAAGTTCATCAACGTGTATTTCGGCACCGTGATCTGTGCCAGAGCTCAGGATAGCCTGTATCAAAAGAATTGAGGAGATCAGAAGGTGGTGTAAAGATCCACAATCGAATATGTGCTAAAGTCGCGGAACTTGTCCCTGGTGCACGTGACTTTATACTCTTCAAGTTGTTACAGGAATAAGGAAGGCGACTTTGATTTTGGTCCACCAAACAAAGATAACATTGGGGCTGTTGCTCCTATGCTGTTCACCTTGCAGCATAGCGTATGCTGAATACATAAAGTCCAACAAGACCACAACCCAATAAATCTATTTTCGAGTTTTTGCAGAGTTTTTATTGTGAAAATTAGCAGCTATTTAAATGAAAAAATATGTCAAGATCAGTTTAATGTCGCAACTCCTCAAGACTCGATGCCAGCACGCATCCGATCATAGCCATTGGTTCGGGCATATCCATCTCCAAGTGCGTACACTCGACCTCGTGGATCATGAGGTTGCCAAGCGCAAAGGACCTCCATCCTTCCGGGTCTGCTCTTATCGTAAACGGATCTGACCGGGCTGCTGCGCTAAAATACAATAAGTCGCCGCTGTAGATATCCGGCGAGAACTTTTTTGCGAGTCGGTAATTATTCCTGATCACTGATCGCGCCCTTTCCCATAACGCCCTGCCTTCCTCTGCTGTATCTTTGTCGCCAGATCGAGCGAGATGCTCGAGCAGGGCTTCATCCTGAGTAGGATCGATTTGGTCTGGAAGCATGGAGTAGTCAACTGTGGAATCCATTAAAGCAAGTAACGCGACCTCTTCGCCTTGTCTCTCAAGTTGCGTCGCCATGCTATGAGCGACACTACCGCCAAACGACCAACCTAGTAAATGATATGGTCCATGAGGCTGGACACGGCGGATTTGGTCAACGTAATCCTGAGCCATGTCCTCAATCGTTTCCGGCAGTTGCTCATGACCATCGAGACCGCGTGCCTGCAGTCCATAAATAGGCTGATCAGGGTCCAAATGCTTGGATAGACCAATAAAGCTTAAGCTAAGCCCGAAGACAGCATGGACACAGAACAGCGGAGGGCGACTGCCCTTTAGCTTGAGAGGCAGCAAAATACCGTAATCGTCATCTCCCTGTTTGTCCTTCTCGAGTATCATTCGTGTCAATTCTGAGATAGTGGGCGCTTCATACAGTGTATGAAGCTTCAGATCATGATCCAAACTATATCGGATATAATTGACCAGTCGAACAGCAAGTAGTGAATGCCCTCCGAGCAGGAAGAAGTTGTCGTGGCGTCCAACTCGATCGATCTTGAGGAGCTCGGCCCAGATGGCTGCCAGTGCAGTCTCGATCTCGCCTTGCGGAGTCTCGTAGTCGCGACTGACGAAGGCTTCACTGTCTGGCACTGGGAGCGCTCGGTGGTCGACCTTACCGTTGTTGGTGATCGGCAGAGTGTCCAAGCGGATGAATGCAGCGGGGATCGTGTACTCGGGGAGGCTGGCTGCGAGATGAGCGCGCAGCATGTGGGCCAGTCGCTCACAGGGATCGGCAACCACATAGGCCACCAGCCGTTTGTTGCTGTCGTCGTCGAGTGCAAGCACCGTAGCCTCCCGCACAAGCGAGTGCTCGACAAGCCTGGCCTCGATCTCAGCCAGCTCGATGCGAAAGCCTCGGATCTTGATCTGGTCATCATTGCGACCCATAAAGACCAAGTTGCCGTCGGGGAGATACCGAACAAGGTCTCCAGTCCTGTACATACTAGCACCCTTGTGCTGGCTGAAGGGGTCAGGGAGGAACCGCTCGGCTGTGAGCTCCGGTCGGTTGAGGTAGCCGTTCGCAACACCTGCTCCGCCGATGTGCAGCTCTCCAACCACTCCCAGCGGCACAGGCTGACCGCGCTTGTCCAGCACATAGACCTGTGTGTTGCCAATGGGTCGCCCAATCGGGAGCTTCTCCAGCCGCTCGATTGCGCCTGCTGTTGCCTCGTATGTGGTGGCGAATGTAGTGGTCTCTGTGGGTCCGTAGCCATTGATGAGGCGGACACGTCCGCCATGTTGCAGGAGTGCAGCAAACGACTCCAGATTGCCTTGCTCGCCTCCACAAAGAAGGTACCGTAGCTTGGACAGTTCCGAGCCGATTGTCAGCACGTACTGGTTGAACAGAGCCATGGTCAGCCACATCGCGGTGACCTGGTGGCGGTCCAGAGCCTCAGCAAGGCGCTGGGGGTCTGTGAAGGTATCGGCGTCAATGATAACACTGCAGCCACCGTTCAGCAAAGGCGACCAGAGCTCGAAGGTGCTGGCATCGAAAGCGGGATTGGCGGCGAAAGCGACACGATCTTCAGGTCCGATATCGACATACCCGCTGTTGACGACCAAGCGAGAGATACCACGGTGTGGCACAAGCACTCCCTTGGGCAAGCCTGTCGACCCAGAGGTGTACATCACATATGCGGTATCAAAACTAGAGAACACCCAGTTGAGGTTCGAGGCGCCTTAAAAATAAAATAAAATAAAAAATCAGTACCTATAAGCAGGGCCAATATAGGATAGAAAGCTTATTCTACTTGAACTTACTCCATCCATCGCTTTCAGTAGTATCATCTACGGACAAACGGAGCAGTGGGGTCCGAAGTATTGTAGGAATGTTCGTGTCAACATGCGTAATCAACACGCGCGCAGCAGAGTCAGTTGCAATAAATATTTGACGCTCTAGTGGGGCCTTTGGATCAATCGGGACATAAGCCGCTCCGATCTTGAGGATCGCGAGTTGGGCGGCGATCAGCTCAAATGAGCGTCTGAGCATGGTTGCAATGAAGTCACCAGGTTTGGCGCCCAGTTCCACGAGCTGGCGGGCGAGGCTGTTGGCACGGGCATTCAACTCCCGATAAGTGAGTGTTTTGCCGTCAAAAACGAGAGCGATAGCCTCTGGCGACTGCTGAGCCTGACTTTCAAAAAGCTCCTGAACGCAAACATGATCTGGGAAAGATCGTGCAGTAGCATTCCATGACCGAACAGTCAATTCGCGCTCCTCAATCGGTAAGACGTCCAGTCGTTGAACCGGAATGTCGGGTGTGCGATCCAATGCGTTGGATAGGCTTAACAGTGCTTGGCGCATATAAGAACAGATATGAGCAGGGTCAAATGGCTGCACAACCTGAGCTGTAAGCCCAAGTGTTGTGCCCCCGTCTTCCACAGAAAGAGTGAATGGGTAGTTGGTTCGCTCCTGAGCTTCGAGAAATTCAATACCAGAAATGGTTACGCCGTCTTCCAATAGCGTGGAATGATGTCGGTAGTTCAAAATTGTGCTGAAGAGTGGTACACCAGAAGGAACGCTGCTGCAACGCTGTGCCAGCGCCAAGGAGGCGTGCTCGTGTTCAAGAAGCGCCGCCAAGCCGTTCTGGGTCTTGCGTACGCTTTCCAGGACGCTTGAATCTTCCACATCTACTCTAAAGGGCAACGTGTTGATGAAGAGCCCCATCGCACGATCTGATCCAGATCCACCTTGCATACGTCCAAAAAGAACTGTTCCAAAAACCACGCGATGCTGTCCGCTCAAATTAGCGAGCACTTGTGCCCACGCAAGATGACACAAACTGGCGAGACTCACTCCTAAGCGCTTTGAGTGCGCGCGGAGACTGTCATTCAGGCCTTGTGGCAACTCACAATGCCTGCTGGAGACATGAAGGCCATCGCGGTGAACATTAGACAAACCATACGGCAAAGTGGGCGTGTCGATATCGTTTAGCATCTCTGTGAAGAAGCGTTCGTGCGCCTCAACACCAAGTCCAAAGCGAACCTGTGTGATAAGGTTGCGGAATGGCTGTGGTGAAGGCAGAGCGCCGCCTCGTCCCGCGAGGAATGCATAAATCTCGGTATGCATTTCTTCCAGCGTAGAGTGGTCACCGATAAGGTGGTGCAGCAATTGTGCTACTATCCACCGGCCGTCCGCATCTTGCGCAATGACAAACCGCGTCAATGGAGCTTGCGTCAGGTCAATATGATGTTCACGAGGGTCAACATAGCGCAGCATTTGTTTGGCAATAGAACCGTTGGCTGGATCTAGGAAGATCTCGGTGACAGAAAGCGGAGCCTGGCGCAGGATAACCTGTGCTGGTGTAGATACACTCTTCCAGACAATGGCCGTGCGAAGAATGTCATGGCGATTGACGACTTTCTGGACTGCGTCCATGTAGCGAACGAGCAAGTCCTTATTCTCGAAGGCCATGCAGACAGTGATAAGGTATGTATCACCCTTGGTGGCCAGCATATGATGAAAGAGCATACCATCCTGCAAAGGCGACAACGCATAGATGTCTTGGACATTCGCGACTCCTCCAGGTATTTGCTCCACGACAGCGTCGATCTCATCTTGAGTAAGATCAATCAGTGGCAGCAGCTCCGGTGTGATCCTGGTAGTATCAGGCTTGATGAGGTTCGGCGGTGCCACCAGTGCTCGGTGCTTGGTGAGCGATTGGCACAATGCAGCCAGCGTAGGCGTCTCGAAGAGGACGCGGACCGAGGCAGTGAGCCCAATACGTCGCAGCTGCTCGATCATTTGGACAACGAGCAGAGAATGTCCGCCAAGCATGAAGAAATTGTCGTGCCGGCCGATCCTGCCGACCTTGAGCAACTCGGACCATATACCAGCCACTGCGGTCTCGGTCTCTCCCAGAGGTGCCTCGTAGTCCTGAGTCACGAGTGCGTCGTTATCAGGCTCAGGAAGCGCGCGGCGGTCTACCTTGCCGTTGTTGGTGATCGGCAGAGTGTCCAGACGCACAAACGCAGCCGGCATCATGTATTCAGGGAGGCAGCCTTCCAGGTGAGCGCGCAGCGTATGGGCCAGTCGCTCACAGGGATTTGCAACCACATAGGCCACCAGCCTCTTGTCACTATCGTTGCCGAGCGCAACCACAGCTACCTGCCTGACCATTGGGTTCTCAACTAGGCGAGCCTCGATCTCAGCCAGCTCGATGCGAAAGCCTCGGATCTTGATCTGGTCATCATTGCGACCCATAAAGACCAAGTTGCCGTCGGGGAGATACCGAACAAGGTCTCCAGTCCTGTACATACTAGCACCCTTGTGCTGGCTGAAGGGGTCAGGGAGGAACCGCTCGGCTGTGAGCTCCGGTCGGTTGAGGTAGCCGTTCGCAACACCTGCTCCGCCGATGTGCAGCTCTCCAACCACTCCCAGCGGCACAGGCTGACCGCGCTTGTCCAGCACATAGACCTGTGTGTTGCCAATGGGTCGCCCAATCGGGAGCTTCTCCAGCCGCTCGATTGCGCCTGCTGTTGCCTCGTATGTGGTGGCGAATGTAGTGGTCTCTGTGGGTCCGTAGCCATTGATGAGGCGGACACGTCCGCCATGTTGCAGGAGTGCAGCAAACGACTCCAGATTGCCTTGCTCGCCTCCACAAAGAAGGTACCGTAGCTTGGACAGTTCCGAGCCGATTGTCAGCACGTACTGGTTGAACAGAGCCATGGTCAGCCACATCGCGGTGACCTGGTGGCGGTCCAGAGCCTCAGCAAGGCGCTGGGGGTCTGTGAAGGTATCGGCGTCAATGATAACACTGCAGCCACCGTTCAGCAAAGGCGACCAGAGCTCGAAGGTGCTGGCATCGAAAGCGGGATTGGCGGCGAAAGCGACACGATCTTCAGGTCCGATATCGACATACCCGCTGTTGACGACCAAGCGAGAGATACCATGGTGTGGCACAAGCACTCCCTTGGGCAAGCCTGTCGACCCAGAGGTATACATTACATATGCAACATCCAGACTCGAAGACTTCCAGTTGATATCGAGTGCGTCTAATAAATTAAGAAGAGGCAGGGGAAGAAAACAAATGGATGGGTCAGATTCATGTCAGCATTGTAATAGTCTACACGAGCTCTCGCACTCATCTGCAGTCGGTACTTACTTGGCCCATCTGTGACAACTGCACTTTTTGCAGGCAAGCGCAGCAATGGGGTCTGCAGTGCAGCAGGGATGTCCGAATCCTCATGAGCGATCAGCAGACATGCAGCAGAATCAGATGCAATATACACCTGGCGCTCCACCGGGGCCTTTGGATCGATTGGGACATACGCAGCTCCAGCCTTGAGGATCGCCAGCTGAGCCGTCACCAGATCGAATGAACGACTCAGCACTGTAGCAACAAAGCTGCCGGGTCCGACTCCCAGATCGATGAGTCGGCGAGCGAGTCGATTGGCACGTACATTCAGCTCGCAGTAGGACAGTGACCCGTCCTTGTGCACGAGGGCAATGGCACCTGGTGTCTGCTTGACCTGGCTCTCGAACAGCTGGTGTATGCAAGCTTGATCGGGATAGTTCGTGCTGGTCGCGTTCCATGTCTGCAGCAAGAGCTCCTTCTCTTGCGAACCGAGAAGATCAATCTCCATGACGTTCTGTGCCGTGCTGTCGACCATGGCCTGCAGTACAGCATGCAGGTACCCGATATGGCGGTCAATGGTCGACCGATCAAAGAGAGCAGTGGAGTAGCGAAGAGCACCAGATATGGTGTCGTTCTCCTCGGACAGTCCCAGCTCCAGGTCGAACTTGGAGATGTTGTAACTCACATCCATCGGCTCCACTTCGATTCCAGGGAGCTGCCATCTGCCGATCTCGTTGTTCTCCCAAGCAAAGAGAACTTGGAACAGCGGTGTCTGGTCCACTCTGCGAGGCGGCTGCACAATCTCGACGACCTGCTCAAATGGCAGATCCTGGTGGGCCTGTGCAGACACAGTGGTTTGCTGGACGCGTCCCAGCAGCTGCTTGACACTTGGATCCCCAGACAGATCGATACGAAGCGCCAGAGTGTTGACAAAGAAGCCGATCAGGTTCTCGATCTGCTGGTGAGAGCGATTGGCACTTGGCGTACCGATGACCACATCATCCTGGCCAGAGAGGTGCGACAGGACAGTGCTCCAGGCGGCAAGGATGGTCATGAACAGCGTGGCACCATGCTGCTGACTGAGACGCTTGAGTGCACTGGTGAGCTCGGGGTTGAGTCGAATAGGCGCCTCCGCGCCTGCGAACGACTGCTGAGCAGGGCGAGGGCGATCGGTGGGCAGGTCGATGGACACAGGTGCGCCTGCAAGAGTCTTTCTCCAAAACGACCCCTGCTCTTGCAGTCGGTCTTCAGTCAGCCACTGCCTCTGCCAGACCGCATAATCAGGATACTGGATGGCGAGCGGAGGCAATGGATCGGAGTCGCCTGCACAATAGGCGGCATAGAGCTCGTTCAGTTCGCGGACGAGGACCCCAATCGACCAGCCGTCAGAAACAATGTGATGCTGCGTCAGCAAGAAGATGTGCTCATCTGGAGCAACCAGGACTAGCTCGGAGCGAATCAGTGGGCCGTTTTCGAGATCGAACGGCACACAGATAGCTTGGGCAATCAACTCTTCGAGCTGCACTCCTATGTCCTGTGTCCCGCACAGATCGCGGTAGGCTATTGGCAGCTCCAGCTCTTTTGGCAAGAGCTGGACCTCTGGCTGGCCGTCGACGGTGACAAAGACGGACCGCAACGACTCGTGACGAGCAAGCAGCGTATTCAGTGCGCGTTGCCAGGCATCTTTGTCTAGGCTCCCCACTAGGCGAAGCGCCGCTGGTACATGGTAGATATCGCTGACACCCTCGAGCTGTGCAAGGAACCACAACCGCTGCTGAGCAAACGACAATGGCAGTGGACCATCTCGAGGGACAGGGGTGATCACAATTAGCGACTGGTCCTCCTGCGCCAGACCGTTCTTGATGGCCTCTGCGAAGGCCGAGAGCGTGGGTGAAGCAAACAGTATCGACATTGGCACCTGAGCACCGAGGTTGGAAACCCTGTTCATTAATCGAACAGCGAGCAGTGAATGTCCTCCGAGCAGGAAGAAGTTGTCGTGGCGTCCAACTCGATCGATCTTGAGGAGCTCGGCCCAGATGGCTGCCAGTGCAGTCTCGATCTCGCCTTGCGGAGTCTCGTAGTCGCGACTGACGAAGGCTTCACTGTCTGGCACTGGGAGCGCTCGGTGGTCGACCTTGCCGTTGTTGGTGATCGGCAGAGTATCCAGACGTACAAACGCAGCCGGCATCATGTATTCAGGGAGGCAGCCTGCCAGGTGAGCGCGCAGCGTATGGGCCAGTCGCTCACAGGGATTTGCAACCACATAGGCCACCAGCCTCTTGTCACTATCGTTGCCGAGCGCAACCACAGCTACCTGCCTGACCATTGGGTTCTCAACTAGGCGAGCCTCGATCTCAGCCAGCTCGATGCGGAAGCCTCGGATCTTGATCTGGTCATCATTGCGACCCATGAAGACTAAGTTGCCATCAGGAAGATACCGAACAAGATCGCCAGTCCTGTACATCATTGCATCGACATTCTGACTGAACGGGTTAGGGAGGAACCGTTCGGCTGTGAGGTCCGGCCGATTGAGATAACCATTGGCAACTCCAGAGCCACCGACATATAGTTCTCCGGCCACTCCCAGCGGTACAGGCTGACCGCGCTTGTCCAACACATAGACTTGTGTGTTGCCAATGGGTCGCCCGATCGGAAGCTTCTCCAGGCACGCAATGGCTCCTGCTGTTGCCTCATATGTCGTTGCAATCATCGTGCTCTCTGTAGGTCCGTATGCGTTGATGACTCGCACTCGTCCACCATACTGCAGAAGCTCGGCAAACGACTCGATGCTTCCCTGCTCACCACCTGTGAGGACATACTTCAGCCTAGCCAGGACACACCCGATGGCAGCCACAAACTGGTTGAACAGCACCGTCGTCAGGAACAGCACCGTCACTCCGTGCTGGTCCAGCACCTCTGTCATCCTCTGTGGATCCGTGAGAGTGTCCATATCGACAATGACCATGCGACCTCCATTGAGAAGAGGAGCCCAGACCTCGAATGTGCTGGCATCGAAAGCCGGGTTGGCGCCAAAGATGACGCAGTCGTCGTGTCCGATATCGACATATCCGCTGTTGACGACCAAGCGGGAGATGCCGCGGTGGGAACAGAGCACACCCTTGGAGAGACCTGTCGACCCAGAGGTGTACATCACATAGGCAGTGTCCTGGCTGGACTGGATCAAGTTCAGGTTGGACGCATCCGGTGCAGATCCTCTATCGCGGGTAAGACTGGTGGTGAACCTGAACAGCGGAGTGGTGATGGCTGCAGGAACAGCTGTCTGCTCATCGGTGATGAGCAAGCGCGCAGCAGAGTCAGTCAGGATCCAAGACTGACGCTCTACTGGTGCTCTAAGATCGATCGGCACATAGACAGCACCGACCTTGAGGATCGCAATCTGGGCGACGACCAACTCGAAGGAGCGTTTCAGCAGAGTAGCGATTAGGTCGCCATGATTGGCGCCCAGTTCGATGAGCTGACGGGCAAGGACATTGGCACAAGCATTCAGTTGGCCATATGTCATTTCCCGCCCCTCACAGACAATTGCAACGGCGTCTGGCGAGTGTTCCACCCAGCACTCAAACAGCTGATGGACGCACAGTGACTCTGGGTAGGACAGGTCGGTCTTATTCCATGACTGCAACAGCATGTTGCGCTCTTCTGTAGGCAGCACCTCCAGCTCATCAATGGACAGATCAGGGGTGCGTTCGAGTGCATCAGCCAGGCTTTGAAGTGCCTGCTGCATGTATCCGCAGACGCGGTGTGAATCGAATGGCTGCACAACCTGCGCTGTAAGCCCCAGGGTGAAGCCTCCGTCCTCGACAGACATGGCAAACGGATAGTTGGTGCGCTCCTTTCCTTCGACAACCTCCATCCCGGAGATACTGGGACTCTCGTTGGAGAAGTCGATGTTGTGGCGGTAGTTCAAGATGGCGCTGAAGAGCGGCACGCCTGCTGGGACACTGCTGCATCGCTGCGCCAGAGCCAGTGATGCGTGCTCATGTTCAAGCAGCGCAGCCAGGTCGTTCTGGGTCCTTTGCACGTTTCCCAGGACGCTAGTGCTGTCCACATCAACTCTGAGCGGGAGAGTATTAATGAAGAGACCCATCGCACGGTTGGATCCAGACCCGCCCTGCATGCGTCCGAAGAGGACGGTTCCGAATACTACCCTCTGCTGTCCGCTGGTCCGGGCAATAACCTGTGCCCAAGCAAGGTGGCACAAGCTGGCAAGACTGACACCAAGGCGCTTGGAATAAGCGCGAAGACGGCGGTTCAGCTCCCGGGGCAGGGTGCGCTCCGACACAGTTACGCCGGCGCCATCACGATGCACATCGGAGAGTCCGTATGGCAGAGCCGGGGTATCGATCTCAGTCAGCATCTGTGTGAAGAAGCGCTCGTGAGCCTCAGCACTGAGTCCCTGACATGTCTGAGCGATGAGGTTGCGGAATGGCTGCGGTGTGGGTAAGGTATTGCCATGGCCACTAAGGAAAGCCTCGACCTCAATACTCATTTCTTCGAAAGTAGAGTGGTCACCAATGAGGTGGTGCAGCAACTGGAGTACAATCCACCGTCCATCGGTGTCCCGTGCGATAATGAAGCTGGCCAACGGGGCCTTCGCCAACTCAATACGGTGCTCGCGGGGGTCGAAGCGTTGCATTAGTTGCTCAACGATAGGGCCATCGGCTGGATCCAGCGAGAGCTCAGTGATGGACAACTGTGCTTGACGCAGAACAACCTGCGCAGATTTAGAGATACTTTCCCATACAATAGCAGTGCGAAGGATGTCATGGCGATTGACGACTTTTTGAACCGCGTGCAAGTACCGATCAAGCACATCTCTGTTTTCGAACACCATTTGTAGGATCAGTAAATATGGGTCACCCTTGGTCGCCATAATGTGATGAAAGAGCATACCATCCTGCAAAGGCGACAACGCATAGATGTCTTGGACATTCGCGACTCCTCCAGGTATTTGCTCCACGACAGCGTCGATCTCATCTTGAGTAAGATCAATCAGTGGCAGCAGCTCCGGTGTGATCCTGGTAGTATCAGGCTTGATGAGGTTCGGCGGTGCCACCAGTGCTCGGTGCTTGGTGAGCGATTGGCACAATGCAGCCAGCGTAGGCGTCTCGAAGAGGACGCGGACCGAGGCAGTGAGCCCAATACGTCGCAGCTGCTCGATCATTTGGACAACGAGCAGAGAATGTCCGCCAAGCATGAAGAAATTGTCGTGCCGGCCGATCCTGCCGACCTTGAGCAACTCGGACCATATACCAGCCACTGCGGTCTCGGTCTCTCCCAGAGGTGCCTCGTAGTCCTGAGTCACGAGTGCGTCGTTATCAGGCTCAGGAAGCGCGCGGCGGTCTACCTTGCCGTTGTTGGTGATCGGCAGAGTGTCCAGACGCACAAACGCAGCCGGCATCATGTATTCAGGGAGGCAGCCTTCCAGGTGAGCGCGCAGCGTATGGGCCAGTCGCTCACAGGGATTTGCAACCACATAGGCCACCAGCCTCTTGTCACTATCGTTGCCGAGCGCAACCACAGCTACCTGCCTGACCATTGGGTTCTCAACTAGGCGAGCCTCGATCTCAGCCAGCTCGATGCGGAAGCCTCGGATCTTGATCTGGTCATCATTGCGACCCATGAAGACTAAGTTGCCATCAGGAAGATACCGAACAAGATCGCCAGTCCTGTACATCATTGCATCGACATTCTGACTGAACGGGTTAGGGAGGAACCGTTCGGCTGTGAGGTCCGGCCGATTGAGATAACCATTGGCAACTCCAGAGCCACCGACATATAGTTCTCCGGCCACTCCCAGCGGTACAGGCTGACCGCGCTTGTCCAACACATAGACTTGTGTGTTGCCAATGGGTCGCCCGATCGGAAGCTTCTCCAGGCACGCAATGGCTCCTGCTGTTGCCTCATATGTCGTTGCAATCATCGTGCTCTCTGTAGGTCCGTATGCGTTGATGACTCGCACTCGTCCACCATACTGCAGAAGCTCGGCAAACGACTCGATGCTTCCCTGCTCACCACCTGTGAGGACATACTTCAGCCTAGCCAGGACACACCCGATGGCAGCCACAAACTGGTTGAACAGCACCGTCGTCAGGAACAGCACCGTCACTCCATGCCGGTCCAGCACCTCTGTCATCCTCTGTGGATCCGTGAGAGTGTCCATATCGACAATGACCATGCGACCTCCATTGAGAAGAGGAGCCCAGACCTCGAATGTGCTGGCATCGAAAGCCGGGTTGGCGCCAAAGATGACGCAGTCGTCGTGTCCGATATCGACATACCCGCTATTGAGAACCAAGCGAGAGATACCGCGGTGTGGCACAAGCACTCCCTTGGGCAAGCCTGTCGACCCAGAGGTATACATTACATATGCAACATCCAGACTCGAAGACTTCCAGTTGATATCGAGTGCGTCTAATAAATTAAGAAGAGGCAGGGGAAGAAAACAAATGGATGGGTCAGATTCATGTCAGCATTGTAATAGTCTACACGAGCTCTCGCACTCATCTGCAGTCGGTACTTACTTGGCCCATCTGTGACAACTGCACTTTTTGCAGGCAAGCGCAGCAATGGGGTCTGCAGTGCAGCAGGGATGTCCGAATCCTCATGAGCGATCAGCAGACATGCAGCAGAATCAGATGCAATATACACCTGGCGCTCCACCGGGGCCTTTGGATCGATTGGGACATACGCAGCTCCAGCCTTGAGGATCGCCAGCTGAGCCGTCACCAGATCGAATGAACGACTCAGCACTGTAGCAACAAAGCTGCCGGGTCCGACTCCCAGATCGATGAGTCGGCGAGCGAGTCGATTGGCACGTACATTCAGCTCGCAGTAGGACAGTGACCCGTCCTTGTGCACGAGGGCAATGGCACCTGGTGTCTGCTTGACCTGGCTCTCGAACAGCTGGTGTATGCAAGCTTGATCGGGATAGTTCGTGCTGGTCGCGTTCCATGTCTGCAGCAAGAGCTCCTTCTCTTGCGAACCGAGAAGATCAATCTCCATGACGTTCTGTGCCGTGCTGTCGACCATGGCCTGCAGTACAGCATGCAGGTACCCGATATGGCGGTCAATGGTCGACCGATCAAAGAGAGCAGTGGAGTAGCGAAGAGCACCAGATATGGTGTCGTTCTCCTCGGACAGTCCCAGCTCCAGGTCGAACTTGGAGATGTTGTAACTCACATCCATCGGCTCCACTTCGATTCCAGGGAGCTGCCATCTGCCGATCTCGTTGTTCTCCCAAGCAAAGAGAACTTGGAACAGCGGTGTCTGGTCCACTCTGCGAGGCGGCTGCACAATCTCGACGACCTGCTCAAATGGCAGATCCTGGTGGGCCTGTGCAGACACAGTGGTTTGCTGGACGCGTCCCAGCAGCTGCTTGACACTTGGATCCCCAGACAGATCGATACGAAGCGCCAGAGTGTTGACAAAGAAGCCGATCAGGTTCTCGATCTGCTGGTGAGAGCGATTGGCACTTGGCGTACCGATGACCACATCATCCTGGCCAGAGAGGTGCGACAGGACAGTGCTCCAGGCGGCAAGGATGGTCATGAACAGCGTGGCACCATGCTGCTGACTGAGACGCTTGAGTGCACTGGTGAGCTCGGGGTTGAGTCGAATAGGCGCCTCCGCGCCTGCGAACGACTGCTGAGCAGGGCGAGGGCGATCGGTGGGCAGGTCGATGGACACAGGTGCGCCTGCAAGAGTCTTTCTCCAAAACGACCCCTGCTCTTGCAGTCGGTCTTCAGTCAGCCACTGCCTCTGCCAGACCGCATAATCAGGATACTGGATGGCGAGCGGAGGCAATGGATCGGAGTCGCCTGCACAATAGGCGGCATAGAGCTCGTTCAGTTCGCGGACGAGGACCCCAATCGACCAGCCGTCAGAAACAATGTGATGCTGCGTCAGCAAGAAGATGTGCTCATCTGGAGCAACCAGGACTAGCTCGGAGCGAATCAGTGGGCCGTTTTCGAGATCGAACGGCACACAGATAGCTTGGGCAATCAACTCTTCGAGCTGCACTCCTATGTCCTGTGTCCCGCACAGATCGCGGTAGGCTATTGGCAGCTCCAGCTCTTTTGGCAAGAGCTGGACCTCTGGCTGGCCGTCGACGGTGACAAAGACGGACCGCAACGACTCGTGACGAGCAAGCAGCGTATTCAGTGCGCGTTGCCAGGCATCTTTGTCTAGGCTCCCCACTAGGCGAAGCGCCGCTGGTACATGGTAGATATCGCTGACACCCTCGAGCTGTGCAAGGAACCACAACCGCTGCTGAGCAAACGACAATGGCAGTGGACCATCTCGAGGGACAGGGGTGATCACAATTAGCGACTGGTCCTCCTGCGCCAGACCGTTCTTGATGGCCTCTGCGAAGGCCGAGAGCGTGGGTGAAGCAAACAGTATCGACATTGGCACCTGAGCACCGAGGTTGGAAACCCTGTTCATTAATCGAACAGCGAGCAGTGAATGTCCTCCGAGCAGGAAGAAGTTGTCGTGGCGTCCAACTCGATCGATCTTGAGGAGCTCGGCCCAGATGGCTGCCAGTGCAGTCTCGATCTCGCCTTGCGGAGTCTCGTAGTCGCGACTGACGAAGGCTTCACTGTCTGGCACTGGGAGCGCTCGGTGGTCGACCTTGCCGTTGTTGGTGATCGGCAGAGTATCCAGACGTACAAACGCAGCCGGCATCATGTATTCAGGGAGGCAGCCTGCCAGGTGAGCGCGCAGCGTATGGGCCAGTCGCTCACAGGGATTTGCAACCACATAGGCCACCAGCCTCTTGTCACTATCGTTGCCGAGCGCAACCACAGCTACCTGCCTGACCATTGGGTTCTCAACTAGGCGAGCCTCGATCTCAGCCAGCTCGATGCGGAAGCCTCGGATCTTGATCTGGTCATCATTGCGACCCATGAAGACTAAGTTGCCATCAGGAAGATACCGAACAAGATCGCCAGTCCTGTACATCATTGCATCGACATTCTGACTGAACGGGTTAGGGAGGAACCGTTCGGCTGTGAGGTCCGGCCGATTGAGATAACCATTGGCAACTCCAGAGCCACCGACATATAGTTCTCCGGCCACTCCCAGCGGTACAGGCTGACCGCGCTTGTCCAACACATAGACTTGTGTGTTGCCAATGGGTCGCCCGATCGGAAGCTTCTCCAGGCACGCAATGGCTCCTGCTGTTGCCTCATATGTCGTTGCAATCATCGTGCTCTCTGTAGGTCCGTATGCGTTGATGACTCGCACTCGTCCACCATACTGCAGAAGCTCGGCAAACGACTCGATGCTTCCCTGCTCACCACCTGTGAGGACATACTTCAGCCTAGCCAGGACACACCCGATGGCAGCCACAAACTGGTTGAACAGCACCGTCGTCAGGAACAGCACCGTCACTCCGTGCTGGTCCAGCACCTCTGTCATCCTCTGTGGATCCGTGAGAGTGTCCATATCGACAATGACCATGCGACCTCCATTGAGAAGAGGAGCCCAGACCTCGAATGTGCTGGCATCGAAAGCCGGGTTGGCGCCAAAGATGACGCAGTCGTCGTGTCCGATATCGACATATCCGCTGTTGACGACCAAGCGGGAGATGCCGCGGTGGGAACAGAGCACACCCTTGGAGAGACCTGTCGACCCAGAGGTGTACATCACATAGGCAGTGTCCTGGCTGGACTGGATCAAGTTCAGGTTGGACGCATCCGGTGCAGATCCTCTATCGCGGGTAAGACTGGTGGTGAACCTGAACAGCGGAGTGGTGATGGCTGCAGGAACAGCTGTCTGCTCATCGGTGATGAGCAAGCGCGCAGCAGAGTCAGTCAGGATCCAAGACTGACGCTCTACTGGTGCTCTAAGATCGATCGGCACATAGACAGCACCGACCTTGAGGATCGCAATCTGGGCGACGACCAACTCGAAGGAGCGTTTCAGCAGAGTAGCGATTAGGTCGCCATGATTGGCGCCCAGTTCGATGAGCTGACGGGCAAGGACATTGGCACAAGCATTCAGTTGGCCATATGTCATTTCCCGCCCCTCACAGACAATTGCAACGGCGTCTGGCGAGTGTTCCACCCAGCACTCAAACAGCTGATGGACGCACAGTGACTCTGGGTAGGACAGGTCGGTCTTATTCCATGACTGCAACAGCATGTTGCGCTCTTCTGTAGGCAGCACCTCCAGCTCATCAATGGACAGATCAGGGGTGCGTTCGAGTGCATCAGCCAAGCTTTGGAGAGCTTGCTGCATGTATCCACATAGCTTTACAGGATCAATCGGATGGACACATTGAGCCGTGAGGCCGAGGTCAGAACCGAAGTCTTCCACTGAAAACGCGATAGGATAATTCGTACGCTCTTGTCCACCCAGGAACTCGATTCCTTCAAAGTTGACACGCTCCTCTTTGCTAACAAACTCGGCAGTGGCGACACCATTTCTATCACTGGCTGCCTGTATTGTATGGCGGTAGTTTAGCAATGCGTTAAACAGAGGTGATCCAGCTGGGACTCCGCTGCATTGCTGCGCCAGTGCTAATGAAGCATTCTCATGCTCCACGAGAGCTGCAAGGCGTGAATGTGACTGTTGGACAACCTTCTGAACACTGTGTCTGCCTAGGTCGCATCGAACTGGGAGTGTGTTTATGGATAGTCCTAAGGCGTGGTTATCACCCTGAGCGTCCTGCATACCACCGACAAGCACTGTTCCGAACACCACGCGATCCTGTCCACTGGTTCGAGCAAGTACTAGTGCCCAGGCAGCGTGACACAAAGCAGCAAGACTCACACCCGTTCGCTTGGCCTGCAAGCGAAGGCGGTCGTTCAGACCCCGAGGCATCACACGATGCGCCTCTTTGGTATTGGCTCCATCGCTGTGGGTTTCTATTAGTCCAAAAGGCAGCGTCGGCTCTTCGATATCGTGTAGCATCTCCTTGAAGAACGCCTCTTGTGCATCTTGACTTGGTCCGAGGCGCATCTGCGCAACCAAGCTTCGAAATGGCTTGGGCTCTGTGAGCAAATACTCCTTACCAGCGAGAATCATCTCAATTTCGACGTTCATCATCCCCACCGATTCATGATCGCAGATAAAATGGTGTATCAACTGTGCCAATAACCAACGACCATCGGTATCCTGTGCAGAAGCAAAACGTAGGAGTGGCGCCTGATTCAGATCCATGCGATACTTATTCCGGTTAAATAGTTGGCTCAATTGATCCCTGATGGCTCCATTGGCTGGGTCGAGACCCTGCTCAAGTACAACCAAAGGCGCATGTCGGTAAACAATTTGCGCTGGCGTTGAAGCAGATTGCCAGAAGGCAGCCGTGCGCAGGATGTCGTGACGATTGACGACTTTCTGGAATGCCTCTAGATATCGGTCCAATAACGCGCGGTCCTCAAATGCCATATAAGATGTCAACAAGTACGGATCGCCCTCGCTGGCAAGCAGGTGGTGAAACAGGATACCATCCTGCAGAGGAGAGAGGGTATAGATGTCTTGAATGTTTGTAATCCCGCCCGGAACGCGGCTGACGATGCGATCGATGTCTTCCTGCGTCAGGTCAATCAGTGGCAACATCTCGGGCGTCAAAGCTATGGTCTGTGGGGTGATGAGGTTTGGTGGAACGGACACAGCCTGATGCTTGTAAAGCGCCTGTGCGAGAATACTGAGTGTAGGGGACTCAAAGAGTGTTCGGATTGACACTGTCCAGCTAATACGATGCAAGCGTTCCAGCATCTTGACTACAAGCAGCGAGTGCCCTCCCATCGCAAAAAAACTGTCATGTCGACTGATACGATTCACTCCTAGCAGCTCTGACCAGATCGAGGCAATAGTAACCTCTGTTTCGCCTTGAGGCGCTTCATAAACCCCACGAGCGAGCGTGTCCTCATCCGGGTTTGGAAGCGCACGGCGGTCAATCTTGCCGTTATTCGTCAGTGGAAGCGCGTCAAGACGGACAATGGCGGTCGGCATCATGTATTCGGGTAATCTCGCAGCAACATGCGACCGAAGAGTGTGCACAAGGTCGTCCTTGGGTTCAGAAACGACGTAAGCAACAAGACGCTTGTCAGAGCCATCACCGAGTACAATCACAGTTGCTTCATAGACGAGCTCATGCTCCATAAGCCGTGCCTCGATCTCGCCAGGTTCGATGCGGAATCCACGGATCTTGATTTGATCGTCAATGCGACCCATGAAGATCAAGTCGCCATCAGGGAGATACCGGACAAGATCACCAGTCCTGTACATCCTAGCGCCGGCGTACTGACTGAACGGATTAGGGAGGAACCGCTCGGCTGTGAGCTCCGGTCGGTTGAGGTAGCCGTTCGCAACACCTGCTCCGCCGATGTGCAACTCTCCAACCACTCCCAGCGGCACAGGCTGACCGTGTTTGTCCAACACATAGACCTGTGTGTTGCCAATGGGTCGCCCAATCGGGAGCTTCTCCAGCCGCTCGATTGCGCCTGCTGTTGCCTCGTATGTGGTGGCGAATGTAGTGGTCTCTGTGGGTCCATAGCCATTGATGAGGCGGACACGTCCGCCATGTTGCAGGAGTGCAGCAAACGACTCCAGGTTGCCTTGCTCGCCTCCACAAAGAAGGTACCGTAGCTTGGACAGTTCCGAGCCGATTGTCAGCACGTACTGGTTGAACAGAGCCATGGTCAGCCACATCGCGGTGACCTGGTGGTGGTCCAGAGCCTTAGCAAGGCGCTGGGGGTCTGTGAAGGTATCGGCGTCGATGATTACGCTGCAGCCACCGTTCAGCAAAGGCGACCAGAGCTCGAAGGTGCTGGCATCGAAAGCAGGATTGGCGGCGAACGCGACACGGTCTTCGGGTCCGATATCGACATATCCGCTGTTGACGACCAAGCGGGAGATGCCGCGGTGGGAACAGAGCACACCCTTGGAGAGACCTGTCGACCCAGAGGTGTACATCACATAGGCAGTGTCCTGGCTGGACTGGATCAAGTTCAGGTTGGACGCATCCGGTGCAGAGCCTCTATCGCGGGTAAGGCTGGTGGTGAACCTGAACAGCGGAGTGGTGATGGCTGCAGGAACAGCTGTCTGCTCATCGGTGATGAGCAAGCGCGCAGCAGAGTCAGTCAGGATCCAAGACTGGCGCTCTACTGGTGCTCTAAGATCGATCGGCACATAGACAGCACCGACCTTGAGGATCGCAATCTGGGCCGTGACCAGCTCGAAGGAGCGGTTTAATAATGTCGCAGCAAAATCTCCTTGCCTGACACCCAATTCTCGAAGCTGATAAGCAATTCGATTCGCACGCGCATTGAGTTCACGGTATGTTAATGACCGGCCGTTGTGGACTAACGCAATGGCGCTCGGCGACCGCTCGACCTGGTCTTCGAACAACTGGTGAATGCATTGGCTATGAGGATACTGAGTTCTGGTCTCGTTCCATGTTTCAAACAGAAGCGTCTTTTCCTTCCGCGAAAGCATATCGATAGCGGTGAACTGTTGGCTGGGGTTGGCTGCCATGCCCCTCAGCATGGCAACGAGATATCCAGCATATCTCTCGATTGTCTCGCTATTGAACAAGGCTCTCGAGTAACGAAGACTGCCTGCAATCTCGTCGCCGTCATGGTGCAGACGCAATTCGAGATCGAGATGAATTGCGTTCTTGTCCTTAGTAATGGTACTTGCGCCTTCTTCATGCCACTGGAAGAGGACCTGGAATAATGGGTGATATCCTGTTTTACGTAGGTACTGCATAATGCGGATAGCTTTGTGGATGGGAAAACCATTGTGTTCTTTCATGCAATTATTGGCTCCTTGAAGGTGATCAAGCAGCTGTGTCGTGGTTGGGTGTTCAGAGAGGTTAATGCGCAGAGGAAGAGCATTGGCCACTTCCTGGCGATCTGTCATGTACTTGGTGCTGTTGCTTCCAGAATAGCCTATAGTAATGTCCGTTTGACCGGAGAGTCTTGACAGAACCACGGACCATCCGGCTATCAAAACATTGGCCAGGCTCAAGTCGTAATCGTAGCTCAAGGTTATCAGTGCTTTCTTCAATGAAGCATCGATGCGGATTAGATGTTGCGCTGCGTCAAAAGATTGTTGAACTGGACGAGGACGGTCCGTAGGGAGTATGAGTGGCGAAGGTTCAAACCCATGTACTGTTCGCCAATAGCTTTCCTGGGCTATGAAGCCCTTGTCTGAAGCTATAGATTTCAAGTCGGAGCGCTCTCTATGGTAGACAAGATGAATGTCTGGTTATAAATCGATGTCCTAGATTACAAAGAACCACGCAACAACCCGATGCTCCAACGTTGCCTACCTTCTGCCGTCATCCATCGAATTCATTGCTGCAATTCTGTCGGCTATTTCAGTGCGCTGGCCGCTGCCTCGCCTTGAGGCATTGTCTGAGGGCTACGTTCAGCAATAGCAAAGCGGCATACATGAGCATTTGCTGTATCGCGTTGTTGAAATTTCCAGATGCTCAGGGTTGGGTTCTTACCTGATCTTGCTTATTGGCCAAAGCTGTCAGAATCGGCATGAATCTGTCCTCGTAGTGAATTGACTCGAAGCTCCCATCGATAGTTGAAAGCTGGTCGGGTATATCATCAGCCTTTCCTGTATTAGCCGACATAGGTAAGAGAGAGTTAATGTTGCGACTTTCGGCAGCCCGTTGTATAATTTTGAGAATAGATGCCCCAGTTGATGCTGTGGCCGCAGTGTCTCTATTCGTACCTGCATAAGATAAAATAGGATTGGCAGCATGCTGCATGCTACTCGCGTAATTGTGTGTCGCATTCCTCTCCAGCGACAATGATTTCTGGGTCACAATGAAATTGCACAAAGATTTCTGTTTAGCACACAGTCAACAGCAACACCCCATGGTCAAGATGATGATAATCCGCGGTTCACGCACATTATGATCTTTGGTCAGCCCTTGGCGGCCAATTGAAGCATTAGTGTTACTCATGCTTGTGTTGTCGACAACAACGTCGGCGTTTCTATGTTCCAAAAAGTTTTAGAAGTCAAAGTCAATCTCTGTGCTTTGTGCTACGGCTCTCTGTCTGTGCGGAGGTGGTCAATGCAATGCAGTTTTTTTATGTTTTAATGCACTGTAGAGCATTACTCTTTCGTTTGGTATGACATCTATGGTGCACATTAATGTTTACAGCGTCAGTGGGATAAACGCTTTCAAGGCATATATCCTGGAATCCCATTTACAATGAAGTTCGAATGTCACTGAGCTGGAAAGGAATATCTCAACAACTGCATGCGTACCTTGGTTTGCGAGTGATATTAAGGTCTTTGGAAAATTGAGAGAGATGCGTATATTTGAAGATGGACGGCATTCAACATATTTATCCAGGGCGGCATCCTACCTCCGTTTGCTTCTCATGCGTCAAGGAGAAGGAGCGGTCAGGGTCATGGCCAGTTCATCATGAATTGAGTATGTATTATATCGACAGACTAGTCCGCAGATATTTCTAACATGCCTTGCTAATGTAGCGCCTTTGGGATGCAGTAACTGTAGAGCTGTGCGCTTTTAATTCTTTGGGTGCAGTAGTTGCGCCTGAGAAGCGCATGCGAAGCGTGTTTGGACGAATCTGACCACGGGGAAATGAAGGGATAGTAGGAGACGCTGGAAGATCCAAAAAGGAGGTAATGGGCACCAAGTGAGAGCGGCACCCACGCTTGCTGAAGAGATATGAATTCTCCGACTTTTCGTAATGGCGAGGTGGTGCCGCTCTAAACTGACGGATCCGGCTAGAAAATCAATTAGAACCTTGTATCTCGCTGGGTGTCTCTCTTGGCGCGACCATGGTGCTCTTTGAAACGATGCATACATCAGAAGAAATAACTAGTGGCCGCATATAAGAGAAGTAGCCTGGCGAAGCAGCCCTTTTTTTGGCGATGCCTAGTTCCAGCGCTTCCCCAAGATCCCACAGTGCAAAGGCTACATGGACAGCCAAAAGAGGTAGGTGGGATATAGTCACGTTGAGGCATGTATTTCAAAGTGCGCATCGTGTGCATGAGCTCCAGGGGTAACAAAACACCCAATAACTTCAAATCTAATCAAAGCACACTGAATCTGATCACTCGATCCTCCTCCCATCCTTCAATCCCTGTCATGTCGCCCCTGACATTCAACATCATCCGGCAATCAACCCAGTTGTCTGCCGCCCGCCGCGGTACCGTGGCCATGACCCAGGCCCCAGCAGCGCCCTCGACTATCACTTCAGACATGGACAAGGACCTCTCAGGCACTGCAGTGGCAACGAAGCGGGTGATCGAGACACCGGGTTGCTTTATGTATACGGTCAAGGGTTCGGTCCCGCACCTCACACCAGACACGTTACGGCTCCAAAGATATGGCGGTGTGAACGTCAGCATCGAACAGATCATGTAAGGACTCTCAGTTGCTCGCGGAATTCTGAGGGTGTTGTCGGTACACGAAATGGGCCAAAAACGTCTCTCTTTGAGCAACCAAGGCATCAATTGATGAGACCACGACGCTATGCTCTGACTGGACCCGAACTTTTCGACCATGCTCTATCCTAGGCAGGATCACCAGCCTTCAGGATTCGACAAATGGCCCTTCACGCTTTCAAAATACCTCCATTTGCAAGATTTCATTCTCATGTGCGACATCCGCGACTCGTCACGCTATACAAAGGTTCCGTACAACTCGAATCGCTATGTGTCCATGCTGACCCAGCAAGGAGTGCGCCAATTGACGTTGGAAGACTACTTCAAGGTAGTGCGAGCTTACGAACCTGATATCGTCGCCGCATTTGCAGACACGATTTCGGATCTTGACCAGACAGAGACAGGCAAGCTGATCGGCACAGAGACAGGATCAAAGCGTGTCAAGAAGAGCGTAGATAGGAGTCTCAAGTGGCTGGACCAGATTCTGAGAGAGAGGCAAGGATACGATGCACTGGCAGAGGAACGCGCTATGGAGGAGGCCAAGAAGAAACTGAGGAAGGAAAAAATGGAGGGTCAGAGTCAAGCGGGCGATGGATATGGTACTGTCAACCAGATCGTGCAGGAGACCAAGCACCTGACACTGGACTCACTGGGCATTGAAGGCAAGAAGACTGGGACACCTTGGACTGGCGTCAGTGTGTTCGCACATGTGGTGGGTGCCCAGATGGAGCAGGAACGAATCCGCAGCGCACAGGAGACAGCGAAGCGTTCAGACGTAGACGGCTTCATTATCGATACACTAGCCTTGCCAGGATCCAGGGACGATGTATTGAAGCTGCTCAAGGCTTCTATCGACCAGCTGCCGACTGAAAAGCCGAGAATAGTGTATGGCATGCAGGCACCAGGTAGGAACTACTGGCTAAATGGATTGTTGTTACGGAAAAAAGAGCGGAGCAATGACTGACAGGGGACTATTTTTCTCACTATCATTCCATTGAACTCAAATATTAGAGGACGTCCTGAGAGCGATCGCACTCGGTGCGGACTTGTTCGACACTTCGTATCCACTCCAACTGACAGAAGATGGCAAGGCATCTCTCTACAGCTTTGGGGCACCTTCAGCGGCCACACCCAATGAAAACGGCAGCAGCGGTACAAATGCGACAGTAAAACGCTGGATCAACCTGTGGGACGATGAGCATGCGGACAAGTTTGTGCCGCTCCTCGAAGGCTGCGACTGTTATGCATGCAAGGGTGGGCGCCATACCCGCGCCTACATTAATCACCTGTTGAAGGCTCATGAGATGCTCGCCACTGTCCTGCTGATGAGGTATATACTCGACATATATTTTATTTCATAACAGTTTTATATCTGTTTACATATGCTAATATGTGACTCTACCCATTCTCTAGCCATAATATGCACCAATATTCAAAGTTCTTCTCCAATGTTCGTCAATCGATTCAAGATGGGACATTCGAGCAGCTCTCTACAACGTTCGTTGAAACGTTCGGAGCAGAACCTGAGCGAACAGGCGAGATCCATGCGGCTCAGGCTGCTGTTGAGGCGGCGCTGTCGAAGCGTAACAGACTGGACGGCAATGTCTCTAACGATGGAGGCGCTGCAGGAATCGCTGCGAAGCTCGCGGTGGAGGAAGAGAGGAAGCAAAAGAAGGACCAAATGAAGGAGGCAAGGCGGGCACGGAAAAAGGAGGAAGGGATGAAGCGCATGGTGAACAAGAAGGAGATGAGAATGGAGAAGAAAATGCGTGAGGAACAGCAACTCGAAGACCAGCAGGAACAGGGACAAGGGCTAGTCCAGCAAGGTCAGGACATCCCTGAGGAAAAGAGCGAGAAATCATAGGGCATTCAATAAAGATCCTTGACGACAGTTATCTATGAACTGCACGCTGCTCTTTTTCATTGTGCTATGTCTACACTCTCGGCCTCGTTCCAATCAAGCACACGCGTATCGTGTATTGGTATGCGCACAAGGCACGCTAAGTCCAGGCTACTTAGCCCAACTATGCTGCTGCACCCCAACCTTATGAGAACCCACACATACCAATCGCAGAGCAACGATAGCCAATGCCCGATAAAACAACTCCATGTAAAAGACACTCCCTCTACCTGGTCTGTCCACATTTCATCAGCTATTCTGTCCAACCTACCTTCGAACGCTGCGTCCCTCCGTCTCTCTTCTTGTCATGACTTGTGTGCATCCAGGACAAGAGCGAAGCGGGGACAACACGGCTCATCATCGCGCCGTATATAGTAGATCAAAGTCGACGACATCCTCTCCTCCGTCAGTCTTAAGCACCTGTAAGACTTTATCTCTGCGCCTTTGCTGCGCTGCTCTTTTAAATTCGCTACCAACATTCCTTGGCCATGAACTTTGCAGCCCTCGCGACCCATTCTTGACTCACGAGTGCGAACCTGAACTTGTATTCATTCAAGAGCTAGAGAATCATCGCATTCGGAGTCTCTGGTGCCTTTATTCCGACTTGCCGGAACAATCACTTGCTCGAGTAATTTCATCACTATGCCTCTTTGTTTTCGTAGCGCTTGCAGACCGCCCTGCTTTAGATCAAGCCAGCGCCCTCTTCCTGACGAATAGACACCATGAGGAGTGTAGCGAGTCTGCCAGCAAGGGTCTTGATACCCACGCATGTTAAACGCTACGCCAGTTCCTTACGAGGTTGTCTTCACTGGTGCCACGTTTCTACCGCTCTTTCCCTTTTTAGAAGCAAGGTTTCTGTGCCCCTCAAATTTGTCTTGGCATGTCAACCCCGTCGTCATTTATATCACAACTTGGTCTCTCACTCCTTTTCGCTCTCCATCTTTTTCTTCGCTATCACCATTCTCACTCCCGCCTCCCTCACCGTACTCGATCCTCCTATCTCAACCTCAGCGTGGTCCTCCCATTATCATGGCGTCGATTCTCTTTGACGATATCTCTTTCCCACGGGAGCTCTATGACCCCGACACACTTGATTTCGTACCCCCCGTCTCAACCCTCCTCGCCTTCACGCCCCACATCCTCTCCCAGCTCTCCAAGAGCTCCGAACAGGACCAGGAACCCATGCCGGTGCCCTCCTCCGCATCCAGCGCTTCCTCAGCAACCGACCCGGACAAAGACAAGGGCAAGGACAAGGGCAAGGACAAGGGCAAGGACAAGGGCAAGGACAAGGACAAGGACAAGGACGAGGACAAGGATCCAAAAGCCGAGTCGACAAAGACCTCATCAGGCTACTTCTCGACCTTCCAGAATATGGCCTCTAGTCCAGGGACACAAAAGATCCTCGAGAACGGACTCTATCTCGCAGGACGGTACATGCAGGGCACAGCCTCCTCTTCATCGAACTCCTACGGCCGATCCTCCTATGACGAACGGGAGTGGGAGCGGGATCGGGATCGGGACCGAAACACCAGCAATTACAGACAGCAGAACCAGAAATCTTCCTGGTTCGGACGAGCTAATCAGGACCGGGATCGAGAGCAAGAACGGATGCATGAGATGGAACAGCGACTACAACAGATGGAGCGGGAACTGCGCCAGAATGCTGCGACGGCCCGCGCAGACTTGGACGCTCGCCGCCAGGAACGTGTGCAGTTGGAGCAGGAGCTTGTGGCTCAGAAGAAGAAGGTTAAGAAGCTGGAGGAGGAGCAACGGAGACAGGATCGGGAGCAGAAAGAAAAGGAAGAGGCAGCAGCCAAGAAGAAGAACAGCAGCAACAACAAAGACAAGAGCGAACAGGGTGATACTGACAAGACGACTCTGCTCAAGAAATCGGATGCGGATGCATCGACTATGGCTTCGAATCCGGTGCTGATGGCCTCAGTCGGCGCAGCCTCGCTGGTCATGTCACTTTACTCGGCCCACAAGGCTTCGTCCATATACTCGGTTATCAGTTTTCATCACCAGCTGGAGCAGCTTATGACACAGTGCGAGGCGGTTGTCTACTCGACCGAGGCATGGATCAGTGAGCAGGTCCTGGAGGTACCAGGACAGATCCGTGAGGATTTAAAGATGATCAAGGAACTGATCGAGACCATCCAGCGACTCGACCCTCGCTCGGAGAAAAAGGTGCGTACACGACGACCATACAAATCCAATCCTTGGGAGCGCCTTTTATTACACGCAATTAACCGTCAACGTATGCTCTGTTTGTGTTCCTCTTATAGGCCGAGACTGTGGCATGGTCGATGTCTGCAGTCGGTTCACTGGGCGCTGTCGGAGGTGCGGTCCTCGGGAGCATGACCGCCATGGCCAGCGGCGGTACTCTTGTACTCGGCTGTGCCCTATACGGCATCATCTCCCGCGCCCGCTACAACGGCCCGGAGTACAAGGGCGCCAGGACCATGATGGAGCATAAAGCTGCCCAGATTTTAAAGTCCTTGGGTGCGAACCCTGTTGCTGTGTCATCATCGTCTTCTGCCAACAAAACCGCTAGCGCAATTGCTACTCGAACGTCACTGATTCACGACAGCAGGATTGAGCGTCTGCGGCTCGAGTTTGAGAAGCGCGAGAGAAAAGATGCGAGCGAGATTGATGGGCGGGGGGTCGAGGATGCCATAAGGGAGTCGCTATCGGCCTCTGGAGTGGGCGCAAGGGCATGGCAGCAAAGTACCAGTGTACCTGCTGTAAATGAGATTAAGGAGGAGGTACGACCGACGCTAAAAATGAAGAAGGAACCGAGGACGGAGGCATTTGCCTATGCATCGTAATCATCTTCTTATCACACTATATACCTTAATCTGTGAAATAAATGATAGCGTGCAGCTTCCTTGAAAGTGAGAGCAACGCAGGGGTCCAGCAGCGATTCATTTCTCTGCTGTTGGTCTTAACGCAATGGTTGTAATGATTTCCTTTTTCAATATATTTAAGTATATTTTAGTCTAATGAATGTCAGGATGTAGGTCATTGCAGCGAATAAAGGTAAGACTTGAGGCCTTAGTATCCAGAATCATCATCGTCACCGCCCTCTTCATCATCGCCATCCTGGCCCATGTTATTCTCATCTCCTTCGTAGCTCTCATCGTAGCTCTCCTCGTTGTTCTCCTCGGTGTTCTCCTCGGTGTTCTCCTCGGTGTTCTCCTCGGTGTTCTCCTCGGTGTTCTCCTCGGTGTTCTCCTCGGTGTTCTCCTCGGTGTTCTCCTCGGTGTTCTCCTCGTTGTCCTCTACGGGTGTAGGATTCTCGAATCCACTGATGGGCGCATTGTGCTGGTTATCAACATCCTCATCTTCGCCGCCCACGGTCAAGTCGGGATCAGACGAATCGTTCTCGTGATCGTCCTCAAGGTTCGAGGGGCTGGGATCCTCCGAGTTTTCATCATTGTCATCTCCGCCAAGAGGGGTAGTGGGATCCAATTCAGTAGGGTTACCGAGCTCGATCTTCTCAGTCTCAGAACCGTTCTCAGGGACCTCCTGCTGCTCCTCGTCATTGTCTCCGTCAAGAGGGGCGGTGGTGTTAGGGTCGGTGGAATTGTCGAGCTCGTCCTCGGTCTCGCCAGTCTCAGGATCGTTCTCGGAATCCTCCTGCTGCTCTCCGTCAAGAGGGGCGGTGGTGTTAGGATCGGTGGAATTGTCGAGCTCATTCTCCTCGGTCTCAGTCTCAGGATCGTTCTCGGAATCCTCCTGCTGCTCTCCGTCAAGAGGGGCGGTGGTGTTAGGATCGGTGGAATTGTCGAGCTCATTCTCCTCGGTCTCAGTCTCAGGATCGTTCTCGGAATCCTCCTGCTGCTCTCCATCAAGAGGGGCGGTGGTGTCAGGATCGGTGGAATTATCGAGCTCGTCCTCGACCTTCTCAGTCTCAGGACCGTTCTCAGGGACTTCCTGCGTCTCCTCGTCATTGTCTCCGTCAAGAGGAGAGGTGGTGTTAGGATCGGTGGAATTGTCGAGCTCGTCCTCGGTCTCGCTAGTCTCAGGACCGCTCTCAGAATCCTCTTGCTGCTCCTCGTTATTGTCTCCATCTACGGGAGCATTCTGGAGATTCAGAGGGTCGACATTGTTATCGGTCTCGGGGGCACCAAGCAGGCTAGGGTTCTCGATCACTTCCTTCTCGGTGTTCTCACTTCCGGGGACAGTCTGAGGGGTTTCCAGCTGATTGTCCTGGTTTTGCTGCAGCAGTTGCTGCTGCTCATCCTCGAGCTGCTCCTGCTCTTCCTGAGTCAGGCCAGGGTCCTGCTCATCCTCGTTCTGAACCTCCTCGTTCTCTCCATCCTGGTACTCATCGTTGTTACCGCCAGCCCCATTCAGGGTCTGGTTCAGGTCCTCAGTGGCGGTGTTGGGGTCGACTTCCTGCTCCTGCTCAGGTTCAACCTCGATCTTGGCCGGGGCGAGAGGATCGACCTGAGTGTTGTCGAGGGTCTGGTCATCCTCCTGTTGCTGCTGCTGGTCCAGCTGAGGGACATCAGGCGAAGGGACAGTGGGCGAGGGGACAGCAGGCGAGGGGGCAGCAGGCGAGGGGGCAGCAGGCGAGGGGGCAGCAGGCGATGGGGCAGCAGGCGATGGGGCAGCAGGCGATGGGGCAGCAGGCGAAAAGACTATCTCGGGCAGACACTGAGAATGGCAGTCGTCAAAGGTCAGGACGCAGGAGCTCATTATGTTCGAGTTGAGCAAGCATTCCTCCTCGTCCCGGAGGCAATCTTCGATGCATTGGAACTCAGAGGAGGCTATTAAAAGGGCCAAAGCAAGTGCGAGATTCCGGTTTTTTTAGATTCGACCGTTGGAACTCGTTCATTTTAGGTACAGGATGTTCCAGACAACAAGGACTTACAGTCTTGTGGGGCAGGGGCAGGCATTGGCAAGGGGGCAGCCTTGGTGAGGGCCACAAGGGCCAGGGAAACGGCGAGGGTGAGGGAGATGATGCGCATGGCGGGTGTCTATTAGGCGGTATGTGGATCGAGGGAAAGGGTGCGGAAGAGAGTGGAGAGGCAGGTGTGTTGGTGGGGCGGAAGGGGGGAGCAGGAAGGTGGCCAGGTAGGGCTAGGGGAAGGGAAGGAGTAGATGGGGGTCTTGAAGAGAAAAGAGATGAAAGCGGATGGGATGGGATGACTTTTTTATGCGGAGCTGATGGCGTGGTGAGCGGCAGAAATAGCATGAGAGCGCATGCGCACTTTAGAGTGGGGGGTTTGTCTAGTTGCTCCAGGACTGGCTGCACCCTTAGTGCATACATATCACGGTGCTGTCCCATGAAGACGTCTTTGCGACGGGACCCCGTGTTCCCGGGCTTGGCTGCGTAGCCCATGCGAGGACGTGTGCATGCATCCGATGCTAGAGAGTGCAGGACATCTGGTCGCGACTGCACCGTCGAAAACGCTGGAGCTCCAACCCCTTTGAACCAGAGGCCATGTTGACAAACGGCGAACATTGGGTTGCAGAGGGACGGATAAATCCGCATTTCAATGATCCAGACTTCGGTTCAGCAGCTGTAGGCTGTATTTGAAAAATGAATAATAGGACGTGTGCGACCCATTAAAATGATCAAATGGCAGCGCAAGATGTACATTTCCTCGGGAGCTCTCTCTCTCTTTTTCCTTCAAAATGAATGAGCCTGGATATATTTATACACCCCACACAGGCATGTGGACGAGCTGTGGATGCGGACCACATGCAGGTACTGTGTAGTCTACCCATCCTCAGGACGAGTACAGACGTCTATTAGCAGAACGATGCCGTCTTACCGCAAGAGTCCCTAGTACATCCGTGTCCGCGCTCATGGGACACGCTGTACCATAAGAGACACCTGTCAAGGTCCTCTTGGACTCTCATTTTTTTATTTAGTGGCAATCTGGATGCAAAAGAGCTCTAATCAAAACACCTCACCTAAACCATAACCAAAGCGCTAACAACAGTTGCGAGGGCTGCGACAATTCCTCCCATCGAGTACGACACCCCCGACGCTGCATTACTAGCAGTCTTGCCTCCAGACTGCGTCAAGTTCGTTGGCTGAAACGTTCCCGATGGCGCGGTTCCATTTCCGGCTCCATTTCCACCAACCGAGGGCAAACCCAAAGTTGCTCCACAGTTACGTTTGTACTGATCCATCAGATTCGTGTTCAGGGTCAAACTGGTTAGGTTCTGCGCAAAGTTCAGCGTATAGGGCGCGGGGGTCTTGGTGTAGTAGTTCGAGAAGATGTTTGCGATCTGCTGGTTGCAGGAGGTACAGAAAGCCGTGGTATTAGTGCCCGTCGGGCTCATCATCGGGGTCACGTATTGGATGTATCCGTACAGGTCGTCCTCGTTCGGGTTCGCGTCAGGCAGTTGTCCGCGGGCGATCATCTCGTTGATGGAGTCAACAACACAGCTACTGTTCTTGGATGCGTCTTGGAAGCACACGGCCTCTCGCTGCGCGGGGGACATGTACCTGAGGCATAAGGAGGAGTCGAATATATTGACATTAATGAAGCTGGTCACTAAAAAATAAAAAATAAAAGCAAAGCTTTTTGCGGTGCTGTGCAACATGTTTTTCCGATTTAATCTGACACTTACCACATATACATGACAGTGCCAAGGGTCGCCTGGTTGTCTGTAACCATATCAGCCGCACAGTTCGTTTGCAGCGCCTTATAGACACCCGCATATTGTTCAGTAGTGCATGCAGGAGTGGCACAGTAGCTGGTGAGGGCCTTCTGCAGCTTGGGCGTGTCATGGTCCTTGGCAAAGGTCAAGGCAGGGAATCCGAGGGCAGTGTAGACTCTGCAGTTGGCCAGGGGGTTCGTCGGCGCTTCCAGACTGCTGAGGTAGGTACTGCATCCGGCCGAGAGAGCTGCATCGGCACCGAGCGAGGAAGAGAGCGCAATAGCTCCCAGGGCGATAGTAGCGACAGAGATGGTGAACTTCATGGTTTCTGAGTGAATGACGAGATTTGACGAGAGTGAGCTATTGGGGATGGAGGGTAAAAAAGGGCTAGTACTGTTTTAGCTGACAAGGGAATCGTGAGTAAGTGAAGCGGCAATGGTTGCCAAGGAGGACGAGAGAGTGTGAGGGGATGAAGAAAGAGAGGAGGTGCGAGATGAAAGAATACTCTTTTATTTCATTTCGTGGTGAGGGCATTTTGGGCAATTGCTCTCACCTCATTCACAAATAAGGGAAACCATACGGCTGCTGCCCACCGGTTGCAGTCTAAAATGGGCAAGTGAGGGCGGGAGCGAGAGAGCAGACCATCAGGGCGCACCAATTGCGGACTCTTCACTCGCATGCTTACCTTCGCTGCCTGCTTGCCCGCGTCATAGCCATGTGTATCCCTACAACAGGTGCCCTGTCGAAGTGGTGGGTTTGTAGCTCAATTTCGTCTGTTCGTCTTTTCTGTCGCTTTCCAGGAACAGCAGAAAGGTGACCGGCTGCCATCAATTTATCAATTTTCATTCGCCTTTTTTTGTCTGTGTAACATTTGCAGAAATAGACCTGTGGGGTTGAAGCAAGGTTTTTGGAGTATTGGGACTCCACCATAGGCATTTGATTATCCACAAAGCAGGGCGCTTCGTCTATTGTAACAATGATTCGACCCGAAACATCTAATCATCCTACAACTGCTTTTCCTGTCGCACACGTGTGTCCCCTATCCTTGCCTGCGATACATTTTTGTTGCGAATGCGTTCTCAGTGCCAATCTTTCTGCGTAGGCAACACCTTCGACTCCATTTACTTGCATCATTGTCAAATCTTCAATACTCCCTTAAGCTGTGTTATTGAGTTCCTTTAATGCCTACAAGGAACAGATGGTAAGATGACGAGAATTATATAAGGAGTCTATTTAATTGCTTCACAGGAGGTGCAAATTGACCCCAGTCGCAATGTCAACTGCAATGGGTCACTCCGTGGGAGTGCATGATACCTTCTGGCCGCTGAGTGTTAAAAAAGCCGTGGCTGGTGTGGTCCTATCCACTGTTGGAGACTACACCTATTGGCACCAAAACAATAGACATCATGTTTACATGCCGACAAACATGGCGTCGTATGTGGCACCTTGTTGAAGCGACCCTTTTTCGGCCGAATGTCGACCAAAAGTCAGCAGTCTACGCTTTGTGTGTACGTCGTGATGGTGAAGGATGTTAGGACTAGCAAAACAGGAGTCAGTCGCTGTCCGATTCCAGTCGCCAAAAGATACACCTGTTATTGAATAAATGACCGAAACCATACCACGACTCAAAACAGCAAGTAGAAAATGGCCGCAACTGGAACATAGTGATGCTGTATCTTGCTCATTTCCAGGTCCTTGGGCCCAAGAAGCCGCTTCACTAATTTGGAGATATCGCCGCGATTCAGAACAATGCGAAAAGAAGGGCATCGGACATTGCTATAGAAAGCGGCGGACGATTGACCATATCCTAGGGTTAGCACAGCAAATGTATATTAGACAATATAGATGAGTCCTACGACTAGTAGCTATGGCTACAGGCTACATCCAAGGACCTTCGTCAGTCCAGCTGACTTTGAATTCTATTGTTATCAATACTTCAAGGATATCGTAGCCAGGATCGTCTAGGGCATATCTATGGTCATTATGGCGCTACGGCGCCTCGATAAGTTTTACATAGATAATTGGGCGAGTTGGATGATACGAACGAACATGACTCGGTTCTCAATCTGCTATTTGTGATGTCGCTCAAGAGGGACTAAAAATATGGGCGTTTTCCTAGGCGATGATCATCGACACCAGCAATGACATACATATGCATAGTGCCATCGTCCGTTTGTCTGTCGCACTACGATCGCTGGGCTCAGCGGCCAGGTAGTCCGGCGGATGCACGCACGGTGCAAGACGATTGGGCTGCTGCGACGCGATAAAAAAAATAAAATAATCCGCGCTAACCATATTTTGGTTCTTCGATGGTGTCCATGGCAACTGCCTATTCTTTCGTCACAGTACTTTTCCTCCCAAATCCTTTACACTCTTTTGCGCTTTTTGCATTCTCCTTTGGGGGTGTCCTTACCTGGGATGTAAAGCTTGTGTCGAACCAAGCTCAGGCGTACACTCGTCATTGGCGGCCCTTTGACCCAGCGGAGAGAAAAACGTACAGCAACCAGACGCTAATCGTGACATACTGTGCCCTCAAACAGCTTATAGAAACCCAATATAAGCCCAGATATCTGACCTCTTCGTGTTCAATCTTTCCATAGCACACCATCGTCTATACCTCCTCCTCTCATTTTCGTCGCTCTATTGTGAATAGCGACCACACCCAATTCACAAAACACCTTTCGTCCTCCGGAGACCGTTCTTTAACACTCCCACACTATCCATATATCAATCGCATCTCGTTCAAATCCAGCTCGAAATATCACACCCAAAACACATCAAATGTCCGAAGTATCCTCCAGCTTGGATAAGACCGATGTCGGGGTCGATCACGACTACAGCACTATAGAAGAGCCAGAGCCAGTCACCATTGTCCCAAAAGGCAACCTCGCTGACCTAGAGGAGCAACGTTCCTGGAACTGGTTCACGATCCGAACTCTCGTTACCTCTGGCACAGGTTTCTTCACAGACGCCTACGATGTCTTTATCATCAACCTGGTGGTCCCTATGCTTGGATATGTCTATTTCAAGGACAACAATAACCATCTCCCCGCGGGTACCGAAGGGTCCCTTAAAGGCATGGCCTCCTTTGGAACCCTTGTCGGGCAGCTCGTCTTTGGATACCTTGGCGATGCTGTCGGTCGGAAAAAGATTTATGGACTCGAGTTAATGATCATCATCCTGGGTACACTTTGCTGTGCCATGTCCGGTTCCAATGCCAAGGGATCTTCAGTCATCCAGTACCTTACTTTCTGGCGGTTTGTCCTCGGTGTGGGTATTGGTGGAGATTACCCCATGTCTGCGACCGTTACGTCCGAGTGGTCCTCCGCAGGTCGCCGCGGCAAGATGATGTCGATCATATTTTCTATGCAAGGCATCGGCAACTTGATGGCCTCGGTTGTTACTCTCATCGTCCTCGCTTGCTTCAAGTCAGCAATCATTGCAGACGTTGACAACCTGGACATCGTGTGGCGAATCTGCATTGGAGTTGGATGCATCCCTGCCGCTTCGACCGTCTACCTGCGCTTGACCATGCCAGAGTCACCCCGATATTCTATGGATGTCGAGAACGATGTTGAGAAGGCCAAGTTGGCTATCGCGCACGCTACCGAGAGCAAGGCCATCGAGGGTGAGTCCGTGCCAGTGAGCAAAAAGGCCAAGCGCGCCCACCACCGCGAGTTCGTAGAGTACTTTTCGCATTGGCAAAATCTCAAGATCCTGATCGGTACGTCCACGACATGGTTTCTGTTGGACATTGCGTTCTACGGCATCTCTCTGAACCAGTCCTATGTCCTCAACGCCATGGGTTTCGTGGGCGATGGTTCTGTGTTCGATAATCTCTGGAGGACGACTCTTGGTAACTTGACGGTGTCCTGCCTCGGTTTTGTGCCCGGATACTACTTCACGGTCTTTCTCATTGACAAAATGGGTCGCAAGCGGATCCAGTTTATGGGCTTTGCGATGTTGACAATCCTGTTCATTATCCTGTCAACGGCTTTTTACCAATTGAAGAAGATTGTGCCTCTGTTTGTTGCAATCTTTACGCTGGCACAGTTCTTCTTCAACTTTGGACCCAACACGACGACGTTTGTTGTTCCTGGTGAGGTCTTTCCGACACGCGTGCGTGCGACTGCGCATGGAATCTCTGCGGCTTCCGGCAAGTTGGGCGCGATCTTGGCGACATTTGGATTTAACAAGCTGGTCGAAATTGGTGGTGCGCCTGGTGACCACGCGTTCTTGCCGCAGGTACTTGGCATATTCGCGGCGATTATGGGTCTTGGGTTTGTGTTTACGTTCCTGATTCCGGAGACCAAGGGTATGTCGCTGGAGGAGATCGAGCAGCGGGGTACGAGAAATCTAACGGCGAGCTTACCGCCGACTAGCTCTGCTACAGGAACTGATGCTGTCGCTCATGCAACCCCTATTGCTTGAGTGATGCATCAGATGCAGCACCTTCACTACCCCACACCTTCAGGACTAATGACCACCGATATTGTTAGTAATAAACCACGATTCTTGTCATGAAACGAAGGAGCGATCTAATCTGATCTGATCTGCAAAGGTAGCCCCGGCTCCATTCTTTAGCTCCCTAAGATATTGATAGAATATGCAGCTCAAACGCGTTGTTGTTGTATATCCTTAGATAGTGGATGTTTGGACAGGGTTACGGCTTTGTGAATCCGTGGTGGGACAGAGGAAGTGAAATGGTTGCGAGGGTGCAGCTCTATGACATCGCTACCTTCCTGCTATTTACAAGTGCATGCTTCAACCCTGTTTGTGTAGAAGTAGCTTTTTACTGGTTCCTCACTTGATCCAATTTAGTCAAGGTTTATCGTTGCTGGATGCCCCTTTCCATCAAGCTTCACCTCATCATCTTCCATCACCTCCATCCCATCACTCCGCTCCACCCCACTCCACTCCATTCCATCCCTTCATTTGTGTCACTCACTCTCTCTCTCCTTTTGCTCTCTTTGCTCTTCTGATTCTCTCTTTTTTTGCTCTTAGTCTCACTCCTGCTTAACTCCCTAGGCGTTTTGATTTTGAGCAGAAGGGGACCATTGTTATACTCGCTCCTCGCCGACTGCCTACGCTGCAATTGTCTGTACCTCCTTACACGCACACATACAACGCACGCCACCTTTTTTTTTTTTTTTTTTTTGTCGTCTACATCTGCATCCTCCTCATCCCATCGCACTCGTGAAGAGTCAACTCTCTTTCTCTGTCTCCCCTTCTTGTATTTCATTTATCCCCCCTCCTGGTATATATCTTTATCAAAGAAGCTGCAAGGTAATAAATGTATAAAGAGCCTTTGTTCGTCTTGTTGTGTTCTTTTTGCCCTTTACGTCCTCTGCCTGTCTGTTTTCTTATTCTTCTATTCTTTTACTCCTTGGTTTCGCCTCTTATTATTCTTAACGCTCATTCAAATCCTTTCTTAAAAAAAAAAAAAAAAAGATGCACACCCTAGATTTGTCTGTCCACCCGGTCACTTCGACCCTCAAGATGCTCGCCAGTCTGCTCGAGCGAATCACGACCGCCAATGACAAGATCAAACAAGCTTTGCCAGAGCCAGAGACACCGCTCGTCATGACACCAGCTCAGCATCAGATTCATACCTCCTTCACTCGCTTTCACGCCCGGTCAATCCCTTCCATTAGCATCAATGCGTATCTGACACGTATTCTCAAGTATTGTCCCTGCGCCAACGAGTGCTTTTTGAGTCTGCTGGTCTATTTCGACAGGATGGCCAGGAACGTGGAGGAGATCACGGGCGGCGAAGGGCGACAGTTCTCGATCGACAGCTACAACATCCATCGCCTTATTATTGCTGGGATCATGGTGTCTGCAAAATACTTTTCCGACGTCTTTTTCACCAATTCGCGGTATGCCAAGGTAATGAGTCGGTCCCCTCGAGTGGAGTTCCCTTGAACGTAATGCAACGCAGAGCAACGCAAACGCGAGTCGTTTATGCATGGATATGCGGATATGCGGATATGCGGATATGCGGGCCACAAAGAGTGCAATCACTGTGCTGGAACAGAAAACGTGATTAGCTAAGAGCACTCGTTTTGACCTTAATTGCACGGGAGTGGTTTGTTATTTCTGGAGCACGTTTCGTAACAAACAAGGCGGGACACTCCTCGGAAATGGAAAGAACTCTTCGCAGCACATACCCCCCCGTCTTGCATGCAATGAGGCAATAATCGACAACTACACTTTCTTTTCATTTTTACTGACCCACACGATATGCCTGCTTTTGCTTCAATAACACGCCTTTATAGGTCGGAGGACTACCTGTGTCAGAACTGAACCAGCTGGAGGTTGAGTTTTTGACGCTCAACAACTTTGCGCTGGCCATCTCAATCGAAGAGCTCCAAACTTATGGCGATCAATTGATGAAGCACTGGATGTGTGAGGAGGTTGCAAACAGAGATCCAGAGGACGAGAAGCCCTCGCCGTCGGTCCCAGCTGCACTGCCAGCATCACCAGCACCTGATCAATACAACAGTTCCACGTCTCATGATAGCCGGGGACAACCTGAACAGCACCATCAAGAATTGAGATCGGGCTCGTCGAGGGCACAGCACAGCCACAGCCATACTCACCAAGAGAGTGGCCGGAGAGAGGGAGGCCAAGAGGGTGATCACAGAGCGGCCCATCAGAGGACCGACCTTAGGCACCACAATTCGAACGATCCTCGTCATGAGCATAGGCGGGACCACAGACAAGAGAACACACGGGATTACAGGCAGGATCAGAACTATCCTCAGCGCCAGCAGCATTCCTCGCATTCGCATCCGCAGTCTGCGCACCAGCAACAGCAGCATCATGTCCACAAGAATGGCAGCAGTCGGCAATATAGACAAGGACATGATCCAGACAATAGCTCAGACGGCGGCAGGTATCACACTCCACAGCAGGTGCCGATCACGCCCACAGAGATGACCCAAGCAACAAGCCGACTCGCTGCACCCTCGCCTATTCATTAGCATGCACATCTGTACGAATAAATATACTAAAAAATTAGGAATCAGCGAATCGCCTTTGACGCCTGTGGTGGCCTCTGTGTGGACGTTGACATTCTTCTTGGCAAGAGCTAGGAGACGGCAGAGAATTTGAATGCTCGCATTATTTTAGAGCATTGGAAGTATATCTTTTGGTCTCAGTAAGTAGATGTTGACGCGTTGCACCGCACCTGTGGACTGTTCAATGAGTCATTGAATTGACGTTCAGAACGTTCTCTTTTGTTTTTGTCTAAGTAGATGATGACGACTCAGGATGGATGATATCTTGAGACGATTATCCGTTCATGTATTGCCTAGGGCGCGAGAAATTGTCCTTTTCGTCTCGCAAAATAAACGTCTAATTTTGTAGAAATGAACCAAATAGAACGTGGCAATTCAATGTGGGTCTGACTTATGTAGATGATATGAAGAGAGATGTCATTCATTATCACACACGATAAACCAAGTCAGTAAAAGAAAAAAGAAAGAAATGCTTTTTAAGTGGCAGCGATACATACATGTACTATCTGCATTTTATTCACTTTTTGCTGCGTTTGTTTGCTTCTTGAACTACGACAAACAAAGCATAGACTCTGTGAAGCCACGGATAGGTCGCATAGATTCCAGATCCAGATCATATCAAAGACATTCTTTAGGTGAACCGATAGAACCCATGGGCTTTTAAGGCAGCCTTAATCAACTGAACCACAAACTTTATGAACAGTAGATGAGCGGATCCCATTGTTACTCGCCATCAAGGACGAGCGACATTTTTGGCTTTTTGAAAGACGGCCTGACCCAAGAGAGAGGAACTTTTGGGCTTGTGCTCGGGCGAACCTTGACACGGCGGATAGCAGCGACCGTCTTCTTGACCTTTGCCAGCGCATGTTGAAATGCTTCCATCATGGTAATGATGGGGAGCATGTTCATAGGATCGGCTGCAATGTAGCAAACCGCAAACCGGCGCATGATGTATGTTCCCTCGGCATGTATCTGCATTTTGAAAAATTCAACCAGAGGCTCTGAAGATAAATAAAAATATAGACAGATGAAGAAAACATGAGTGACATGGAAGAGATGAGAGGCTTTCAAATACATTCAACACGATTAACACAAACATACCACGCACGAGTATGCCAACAACCCAAACGTCGTCCTCGGGAAGAAGCATCAAGATCGAGTCCAACGCGAGCTTCATCTCCTGACCCAACTTGGTCCTGTCGTCCCAAATTTGAAAAGCCTTGTTTGAAGCGACCTTTCCCTCCAAAAGCACTATAGATAATTCCCTCTGTCTGGCCACCGTCATGGTTGCGAAGTCGGGCACGAGCAGATCGGAGTCTATGTTTCGAGTATCCTGCTGTGTCTGCTCCTATGAAATATGAAAGGGCATGAGATTAGCATCACAAAAAGCAATCAAGTAACTTGACATGGAGAGCATTAGTACTATTTACCAGCCACTCGTAATGAACGTAATATTGCTCAAGTACGTTTCTAGGAAAGGTCCTAGCCGCGATTTGAGGTATGTGTCCTCGTTGCACGATTGGTCGCTCCAGAGTTGGCCACTGCTGACCATCAAGTTCAAGATGGACTGGAGGGTTGGGTCATTGGGCGGCGAAGTTCTCAAACGTGCTCTGAATGAGCCTGAGCTCTCCCGTGCTAGCAAGTGCGCCCACTGGTGCGCTTCATCGACAGTAACTGTTGGGAGTGGGTCCACTTGGTCCCTCGTCGCTTCACAGAGTGCGGCCCACGACTCGTCTTCAATCTCAGCATGCAAGCCTCTGGTCTGGTGACCCCCCTCAACGAGGAACACAAAGTTCACCGCCCTGTGCAAAGCATGGTTTCAAAAGGAATTAGAAGGCTCCGATTCATTCGTGCTCCCTCTTACATTCGGCATAAATGCATCCTCCAGTAGAAGTCCAAGGAGCCAAGGTTACTTACACTTTCTCGTGGGGTTCCGTCAAGCCGCCGTTCTCTTGTATGACACGATCCTAAAATCCATCAAATCGCGACCAACCTCTGTGTTGTTGTATATCCATGCACTATCGACATCCGAGTCACGTCGTCCACTCCCCTCAAGATAACTCCATGCATATACCTTGGTGGTCGGCTCATAGAGGTCCTGATCCGAAAAAAAGTTCAGATCATCTGGATCGGTCGAGGGCAGGTCCAAGCCAAGCAGGAGCTGTGGATTTGTTGGCGTCGTCACATCATGAAGATCGCTTTGACTACCATCGTCAGGCGATGAGTATCACGGGGGATTCACTATAAAAAATGAAGTCATTTATACGTTAGTGTCAGTTTGAAAACATGAAGCCTTGGCATAAAGTTAAGTCCACTCACAATCCTCCAGCGTCAGGCTGTGTCCGGTCAAAACTATTAGAGAGAGGATGAGAATGAAGACCACGAAGAATGAGAGAAGTAAGTCCATTTGCTCAGGAAGCAAAACCTAAATAGTCGAGTCGATTGCTGGGGGTTTCCTTACATTTCTCCAGTCCTCCTCCTTTTTGTGCTGTGTTTGACATGGATGTCGACAGTCTAGGCTGTATGTCGACCCTTGTGCCAGACGCCAACTCCGTGGAGGGACTCGATGGAACAGAATCTCGTAGGGAAGGTTTAGAAGGAGCAGGTTGTCCAGGCGGTGAAGTCTATTCATCGTCTCTTGTGCCATTGCTGTCCTGAAGGGGCACTCACGCGAAGCAGACGGTGCTGGTGATCCATTCCGTCCTGTGTCCAACACGTCAGACCTGCTAACAACCGTACGCGAAGGGGCTGTTAAAAACAAAACAAGGAAAATTTGTCAGCAGCCGATACACGAAGCACAAAGAGGCAAGGTGTTCTGTAGGCCTACTCTGTCAAAGTATTACTCACATCTGTTCCTAGGAGTCTTTAGCAGACCGGCATCCTCATTGTCGAAGGGGTCACGGGGGTGCTTTTGTCCAACTTGTACAGACTCTATCAGAGTATCGGGGAGCGTACAAAGAGACAAAGGATAGTGAGCATAGGGGTTCAAGTCTCCGAGGAAAAGAAATAGAAACCCCAGAGCGTAATAGCCTACCAGCAATGGGGATGTATGTCGAGGGTTCAGTGTCATTGTCAAGGTCATGAGAGGGTAATGAAAAGGTTGGATCAGGGACATGCGTGGTTGGATCAGGGACATGCGCGGAAGAGGACGAGGCATAGGCTGGTACCGCTATCAAGGAAATGCATGAACACGATCCTGTTAAAAATGAGCCAGCAAAATCAGGTTGATTAGCCATAGGACTCGTTGGTCTTCTTCCTTACCCGTTGAGGCATCCTGAAAGGTCCTCTGGCTTGCCCTCATATTTAGCGAGTCCTGGAGATTACTACAGTTTGTTACAAGGCGCACCTTCTGACTCGCTAACTTCTCAGCAAGGCGGAGGCGCGCAATATCGAGTGCGTCTCCGTTGCTGGGGTCAATCAACCATTCATGGCACTGAGCGGCAAATGCTCTCAGACAGGTATTTGACCGTCGAAGTTTGTCGATCGATTTTCCGTAGTCCTTCCAACTCGTGGTGCTCGCATAATTCGCAAATGTGAGCGGGGTCCGTGGATTGCAACGTCGTTGAAAAAGCTGTCTACACCCTTTACAACTGGTCGTACAGCGATAAGCCTATCCATAGTAGGGAATCCTGCCATTGTGCGATTACTTCCTGGACAGGAAAGCAGAGACAGTGGGTCGAATGGATGTATCAAAGGCTAAAGGGTGTAGAACAGGAGCGAAGGGGATGGGAGTTTGAGAATTGGAACATGGTTAGTCTCGATGGAGAAAATATACAGCGCGTGCAAACATGGAGGTGATGGGGCCGCTTTCCAATCCGAACGGTCGTGATCAGAGAGCGACATAGAGAATAACAGCCAAAATGTGCAAATACATTCAGTCGAGAGAACAACAAAAGGAACCGCTTTCTAATCCGAACGGTCGTTTCGAAAGTGGCAACTCACCTTTGGCTGTGGCGAGAACGGTCTTCAACTCCACAGCTCCTTAGCAGGAACAGGTAGACGAAAAAGATGCGGAGGCAAGTGTAGCATTTGACAAAGGACGACCAATTACCTGTTGTGATGTCGAAGGAGAGAGGTGTGTGTAATGTGCGTGTATGTGTATGTGATGGCAACAGTGAGCGATGAGAGAAGGGCGGGAATGGTGAAAGTCCCAGCGCTTATGCTGGTGCTGTATTTTAATTGGTCCTTGAAAATATACGTGCGATGAGTTGCCCTCGAAACGCAAATTTCTCCAGCCACAAGTTGTCGAATTAATTGGACTCTATATGGAGTCGACGATCACGTGAGATATGTCAAAAATAACCATGACGTCCTCTCCTTCCTTTTTGGGACAATAAGGCATGCCACGCACGCAGTGCATGTGAATCAACCTTCCTTTCATCCTCGCTTTAGCATTTTGACCGCCATCACCACGAACTGCATCTCATTAGCACGCTACCCAACAACAACTCAACATCATGGCACCACCAAAAGAGAACTGGGAGAAATGTAAATACGGCTTTGACGTGTGTGGAGCGCTATCCAGGAAACTAAGGAACTCGCTTGTGGCCAAAAACTTATTTTGCTGACTGACTCGACCGACCTTCTCTGGCCATAGACAACAAGCCCGTCGATGACAAGGAGATGGAGAATATCGTCGCCTTGGATGAGGGCGATATTGCTTTGCTAAAGACATATGTATGTCTCCTTGATTTGCGTCGTACATCCGGACCATCACTTTTTCATATGGCTTTTTCTTGCGCGGCTCTTCTGCCTGTCTGGATGTCTGATCTGTCGTCGTTGACCGTGTTCAAACTAAAACCTCATGCTGCTTCATTAGGGTCAAGGACCATATGCCAAAGACTTGAAGAAATTGGAGAACGATATCAAGGATGCACAGAAGCGCGTGAACGAAAAGATTGGCGTTAAAGAGTCGGATACAGGATTGGCACCGCCGAGTCTGTGGGACATTCCTGCAGACAAGCAGCGCATGGGAGAAGAGCAGCCGCTGCAGGTACGGAAGACAGTAGCAATGGAGATACGGTTTTGAGCAACGGCTGGCAACAGGCGTTGTGGATCACGACAGCTGATTCATTGCCTAATACCATGAAATCAATTTACTTTTTTTTTTTTTTTTCGTCACCTTCGGTTTCGACTTGGGTACAGGTTGCAAGATGTACAAAGATCATCCAGGCAACAGGAGATGAACCAGCGAAGTATGTGATTAATGTCAAGCAGATCGCCAAGTTTGTCGTCGGCCTGGGTGAGAAGGTTTCCCCGACCGATATTGACGAGGGCATTCGAGTTGGGTAAGAGATTCTATACAAAGTATCTAAAAGGTGCAAACGCACGCTATCACGCAAGAAGGTAACCCCACAATGATTACTGACTGACCTCTCTTTGTATTTTATATTTGTTTCTATGACAGAGTGGACCGCACAAAGTATCATATTCAGATCCCATTGCCACCTAAGATCGATGCCTCGGTGACGATGATGCAGGTCGAGGAAAAGCCCGATGTGACCTACAGTGATGTTGGAGGATGCAAGGAGCAGATTGAAAAGTTGAGGGAGGTGGTCGAACTACCATTGTTGCAGCCGGAACGTTTTGTGAATTTGGGAATCGACCCGCCCAAGGGAGTGCTGCTGTATGGACCTCCTGGAACCGGAAAGACGCTGTGCGCTCGTGCTGCAGCAAATCGTACAGATGCAACGTTTATTCGTGTCATTGGATCCGAGTTGGTGCAAAAGTAAGTAATGTTTTGCTGCCTAAGCGGAGCTTGATAACTACGGGATACTATTGATCTAACGCTCGAATTATATTATTTCACAGATACATTGGAGAGGGCGCACGTATGGTGCGAGAGCTGTTTGAGATGGCCAAGACGAAGAAAGCATGCATCATTTTCTTTGACGAAGTCGATGCTATCGGAGGCGCGCGTTTCGACGATGGAGCAGGAGGCGACAATGAGGTGCAGCGTACGATGCTGGAGTTGATCAACCAGCTCGATGGATTCGACTCGCGTGGAAACATTAAAGTATTGATGGCGACCAACAGACCTGATACATTGGATCCAGCATTGCTGCGACCAGGTCGTTTGGATCGTAAGGTCGAGTTTTCACTCCCAGATCTCGAGGGAAGAGCACATATTCTGAAGATCCATGCGCGGTCGATGAGTGTGGAGCGTGATATTCGATATGAGTTGATTGCGAGGCTGTGCCCGAACAGTACAGGAGCGGAGTTGCGGTCGGTGTGCACAGAGGCGGGGATGTTTGCGATTCGGGCGAGGAGAAAGGTGGCGACGGAGAAGGATTTCTTAGAGGCGGTGAATAAGGTCATCAAGTCGTATGCCAAGTTCAGCAGTACGCCCAAGTACATGACCTACAACTAATAGGGAAGCAGGCGACAGCAAGAAGGAGCTGCAAAATAAAAAGAGGCTCGTTCTAATAACCACTGTAACCAATAACCAGATAACCCAATCGTTGACCAGAGCAGTCATTGAGAACAGTTCCTAGGAAGGGTGACTGTCTATCATCTGTGCGCAGAAAAGAAGGTCTCAGAAAAACACAACTGTTTGTCGTTCTTTCTACAGAGCACACTAACCCTCCTTCCTTCTTCCCGTTTTCTCCACTTTCATATTCGTTCCAACCATGGCTGAGGACGGCATCAGGAGAACAAAAACCGGCATCCCCTTACCGGGACCAGAGAGACCCGCTCGTCCGGAATGGGCTCTGGACGAAAACGACTTTCTCAAGGAAATGGATTCAGTCCCCTTGTTCATGAACAAGTTGCCCGAGGACGCCAGCGAAAACCCTCTTATTCTGGCGCTCCAGGATCTCGCCTACGATGGAACACCTGAAGGTAATGGCTGGCTTCAGGAGTATGTGATTCCGTAGTACAATTGGCTATAGTACCGGTTGGTCTTGCTACCAGCAACCAGCTTTAAGCCATGAAGGAGAGCGAGACCGACCCTGACACCTTTCCTACGAATTTGTAGAGGTGGCCGAAAACTTTAAGAACCAAGGAAACGATTGTTTTAAGCAAGGAAAGAAGTTCTACAAGGATGCCCTTGTTTTTTATACCAATGGTCTGGAGGTGTTCTGCAAGGACGACAAATTGAATGAGACTCTCTACGTCAACCGTGCCGCCTGCAACCTCCATTTCGGTAAGGGCTTTTAGGAAGTGATCTTTGACAAGCAAATAGGAACCAATTGCTTGCAAGGGATAACATTGCCGTGTACTCAATTTTTATGGTTCTCCTTCGACGCTTTATTCTGGATGCGCCGCAGGCAATTACAGGAAGGTCTTGACCGACTGCGCCCACGCCCTTAAGCTAAACCCCAAGAATGTCAAGGCCCTCTTCCGATCCGCCAAGGCTCTGTTCACACTAGAAATGTACCCCGAGGCCATTGACTGTTGCGACCATGCCTTGAATGCCGAGCCCGATAATCAGGCAGTCAAGGACGAGCGGGCCAAGATCCAGGCAGAATTTGATCGCAAGGAACAGATCAGGCGAGAGAAGGAGCTGCGGGAACAAAAGATTCGGGAAAAAAAGATGATAATCGAGACTGCACTAAAGAAGCGTAAAATCAAGACGGCAGCGACTCCGGGATTCAAACCGGATCATCCGCACGAGCTTCAGTTGGACCAGGATTTGGATCAGTTGACGATTCCGACGTTCTTTTTGTACCCGGAGCATAATGAGTCGGATCTTATTCAGGCGTTTAATGAGCAGGATGCGATTGGAGAGCAGTTGGCCGAGATCTTTTATGAACCGGCACCGTGGGATCCGGAGCACAAGTATAAGCCTGAGACAGTACAGACGTATTTTGAGACGGAAGATAGTGGTGGAAACTTGGGGTTGATGAAGGTCGGCCCAAACGTCAAGTTCATAACGGTGCTCTCGCATTCGAAGTATATCCTCAGAGACGGTATTGCACGATTTATGGTCGTTCCTAAGGAGGATAGTCAGTGGAAGAAGGATTGGCTGGCCAAGTATGGCAAGTAAAGAAAGGCCCATGGTCTCCCACTTGCATTGAACCATAAACTCTAAAATGTACGTCACATGATGTAAACAAACCGGGGGCAGGAACTGCTCCTTGAACCTTTTGAACCCTACTCTGAAGCAACCCTTGACCCTGCTCCAGTGCCGACCATCGTTTCTCTCTCTCTCTCTCTCCCAACGAACCGACTTTCATATAATACAGGATGCATCATGGAAAACACTTTCGCCGTCTTAACAGGACGATGTCGCATCGCAAATCGATGCTCCGGAACTTGGTCACACAGCTGATTCAGCACGATCGTATCAAGACGACTCTTCCAAAAGCTCAGGAGCTCAAGGCCCTTGCTGACCAGGTACTGCAAGAGAAACAGCTACACGTCGTAGCAATGCTCTCAGCTGACTCAACCTTGTCTCTTTGGCCGTGTTGAAAGACAGGGATCAGGATACACGCTTACATTCTCCGAAGAAAAGCATAATGTTTGTTAACAGGAGCAAATTGTACGATTTATCTAGATGATCACCCTCGGAAAGCGCGGTGATTTGCATGCCAAGGTCCAGGCTGCATCTTTCCTCAGAGTATGTTATTGCAAAAGCTAGGATCCAGAAGGACATTCATCGCACCCATGTAAAAACTCCTCCCTCGCGCTAAACCAACCCCCTTCGTTTCAATTTTCACTCTCTTGACAGGAACACGAGACGACATTGCCAAAGCTGTTCGGTCCCTTGGCTGAGCGTTTCAAGAGCCGAAAGGGCGGGTACACGCGCATCCACAAACTCGGTAACCGGTTCGGTGACAATGCACCCGTGGCCGTTATCGAACTGATCGACGGACCCGGCGATCTCAAGAATCAGATGCTGCTCAGGGCCTTGGCACGACAGGAAGAAGGGAAGGCCGGATCGATCAAGGAAATCGTCGAGGCGAATTTGAAAGAGGTGAAGACGACACCGGGCTTCAAGAGCAAGGCCCTTGCCCGTCATATTCCTAAAGTCCTGAGTTCGAACAAGTGGGAGCTCGCGGATCTGGAGGCCAAAGTCAGAGAATTGTCGCTCGGCGGCGGTGCAGCGAAGGAGGGCAAGGTCTTTGATGCAACTTCAACAAAGGCATAAGGAAAACATGAAACACATGAAGCGGACAAAATTACGGGATACAGAACAGAATGGGATTCAGCAAGGGTGCTGTTTTTAGCCAGGAAGGAAGACCATGGATCGGCAGTAGATCTCTATGCATTTTTCTTTTTTCTTTTTTTTTGTGTGTCGACAAATAGATATGGATTCACTTTTTTTTTCCGATTGTACTTTAACTCTGGTGCATTTGTAAAATACTATGCCCTCTAAAATGATAACTGAAGTTATATGTTTTTACAAGATGCGGCGTACGTTTAAATGGAATCTAAGCGCTCCATTTTTACAAAGGAATCCAATCCTTGGGCGTGCGAAGGACCTCCATGAGCCGGCCGTGGGCCTTGAGGCTTGGCTCGTGCATGTACTCCCACCTCGCTGTCAGTGGCATTGTCATCAGAATACTCTCGATACGCGCTCCGGGGGTGAGAAGTCCAAACTTGGTGCCTCGGTCATAGACCAAATTGAATTCGACATAGCGTCCACGACGAAGCTGTTGCCACAGCTTATCCTCTTCCGTGAAGGGCATATCCCTCCTCCTCTCCATGATGGGAACATACTGATCCAAGAAAGCCTTGCCGCAGGTCTGGACGAACGCAAAGAGCTCGTCTGGTTTCTTGTCGTCCAGATCGTCGAAAAAGATTCCACCGACACCTCGACGCTCGCCCCGATGTGGGATATAGAAATACTCATCGCACCATTTCTTGAAGTCTTTATAATACCGCGGATCATGCTTATCGCAGGCCTCCTTGATGACCCGATGGAAGTGCACCGCGTCCTCCTCATAAAGAATCGCCGGTGTCAAATCACATCCGCCGCCGAACCACCAAGAAACAGGCTCGCCGCCGTCGACGCTTCCTAGCTCAAAGTACCGGTAGTTAAAATGGACCGTGGGCGCATTCGGGTTATGTGGGTGCATCACACAGGAGATACCGGTGGCAAAGAAGGGCATGGCCTCCTTTGTGGTGGCAATGTTGGGGTGCTGGGCGCGCATCTGAGCCACAGCCGCGGGTGGAAGCATACCGTACACGACGGATACACCGACGCCGGCCTTCTCGAAAACCTTGCCGTCCTGGAGAACCATGGAGATGCCATCTCCACCTTCGACCCTATTCCACTGATCGACTTTGAATTTTCCTTCACCGTCAAGTTGTTCGATCCTGGAGGTGATCTCAGCCTGAAGTTTCTTGTTGAAGGCTTCCATGCGCAGACGCATGGGTGAATCCTCAGTCAGACCCTCAAGTTTCTGGATCGTAGATGAAGAAATAAGTAATTCGTATTAGATAGCACATACGATATGCAACTGCGCGTCGTCAGTGTGGTGTCATCAAGTCCCTTACACGTTTCTGATCAGCCTCTGCAGTCTTGCTGGGTTTCTTTTCCGCCTTCTTGGGTGCCTCGCATTCAGCCTGCTTCGTCTAGTAATACATCGCGACGTTACAAATCTTCGATTTAGCAATCTGAAAGCCTAGTTGCACACTGCGAGGGGGTTCTTCTCGAAAAGATCAATTGAGGACGTACTGCAGGCATCTGGCTCCAGAAGACAGCGCCAGCAGCAGCGGCTCCGAGGGCCACGACCGTTTTGAAAGAGACTGAGGATCGCTGAGTCTTCGGTGCCGCCGCGGAGTAGGACCGGCTTTGAGAAACGACCGCACGCGACCATGATCTGAATTAAAAAAAAAAAAAAAAAAAAAACAAGGAACGCGCGCGTGTTAGAGGGGGGGAAAAGCAGGCACGACAATTGGGGGCAGCCATTTCCTGTAGAAGAAGTATCTCGGAGACAGATGAGAAGCACTTACGATCTGACAGGCGATAGTTGTGCTAAGAATTTGTTCAAGAAGAAAAATGGAGCGGAGTAATTAGGGTCAAAGAAAAAAAAAACGCGGGTGCCACGACCTCATAGACCACTTTCATACTCGAGGCAAATAGAGTGAGTAAGGGAGACATTGAAGCGATGGTTTTTTCAAGAGCTTACAGGCGCGAGAGAGACTGCGCAAGGAAGTTGACCGGGCAAGGTGCGCCATGGCGAGATGTCGTTGCCGGGAAGGGATGAGAGAAGTGAAGGTGGTTGGTTTCCTTTCCCAGGCACCTTCGGGAGGTATTACCGGTGGGTGCACCCGAAGATGTCACATGATATGCATTTTCTGTGTGGCCAATTTTTTTCCTGGGCCATCCATACAAGAAGGGCAGCTTGACGAATAGAGTTGGATCCTTCTTTCACTTTCAACCAGTAATCATCGGATCCATATGCATTTCAATTCGCAAACGAAATGATACCACAGGGACCAGCAAAGAGCAACGAGGGACGGACGAACACAGGGCATTGGCTTTTCTGGGGATCATCGCAATTATCATCTCACCAGAGGGGGGCATGGAGACGATTTTGATTTTTCGAAATTGCAATTCGATCCATGCCAGAGATTTGATCCCACATCGCCTTTGCTTAGCATTTGTTCGTTTTCAGTTCTCTGCGTCGTTTCAAGGAAGCAGGAATATCAGCATAATTGAAAACAATGGACTAATCGCCCAATTCTTTCACATTATCACTTGTACCACTTCCAACCACTACCCACCACTACCGCAACAACAGTGCCTTCCGGAGCTCCCAAGAACTGCTCAAAGACCTACAAGGTTCCCCGTCGTCCCTTCGAGGCCGCTCGCCTCGACCAGGAGTTGAAGCTCGTCGGAGAGTACGGTCTCCGCAACAAGCGCGAGATCTGGCGCATTGGTTACACCCTGTCCAACATCCGTCGTGCTGCCCGTGAGCTCTTGACGCTCGAGGACAAGGACCCCCGCCGTCTGTTCGAGGGTAACGCCTTGATTCGCCGTCTGGTCCGTATCGGTGTCTTGGATGAGGACAAGATGAAGCTCGATTACGTCTTGGCCTTGAAGATCGAGGATTTCTTGGAGCGTCGTCTCCAGACCCAGGTCTTCAAGCTCGGTCTTGCCAAGTCCATCCACCACGCCCGTGTCTTGATCCGCCAGCGTCACATTCGGTAAGTTTGGCATGTGCCACGGCTTTTGCTATCATTATCGTTGTATTATTCAGGAGCTTGTATTTTCTTTAGCTTTATTATAGTAGAGGAAAGATACTTGACTGATTTTATCTTACTACAATCGCTTTGAATAATAATAGCGTCGGCAAACAGGTCGTCGATATCCCCTCCTTCGTTGTCCGCCTCGACTCCCAGAAGCACATCGATTTCTCCCTCACCTCTCCCTATGGTGGTGGACGTGCCGGTCGTGTCAAGAGAAAGCGTGCTGCTGCCGCTGCCAGCAAGGATGCTGGTGGTGATGAGGATGACGAGTAAATCCTCTCTGGCTTAATGCATATTTGAGCAACCTTGAAAACTCCATATCCTTGATCCTTATTTGTTTTTTTAATCATGAGAATAAAGAGCAGAGAATCAAATGTACAGCTTCTTGTAAGATATGATTAATTATGGTAAAAGATAGATGTGAGTGTGGAACATAGTTTGGTCCATGGTCAATTGAACGAAGGTGTAGAGCAACAGCAACATAACCCCCTCATTAGAAGTTTAGAACCTCAACCGCTTTGCTTTTCGTCAACCTTATGCCTTGCAAATAAGTACCGATTGGTGCCCGCGCAATGATTCAGGTCTCCCGTTTATCAACTAGCAGAAGAATATAGGAATAGGCAGCGCGAGTAACCCCATCGTATTTCCACCAGGCTCATTTGCACCTGTTATAAAAGGCCACCTGCAGAATGAAGCGAAGGAAGGACGAAAAGTAATGGAAAAATGTGCATTCGCACTGATGGCTTGCAAACATCTATCCATTTCTTCTTTTCGAAAGCAGTAGAGCCGATCCGGTTGTGCTCCAGCAACATTCAGAAAGGTGTCTTCGGATCGCTAGGGCCATTTCCTTGGTGTAGGCCCATTTGCTTATCAGATTGCTTAAGAACAATTCTCGATATCATTTGACGCTTATTTTTTAACTGAAGTGGGACCTGAACAGCAGCAATATTTGGTTCATAAGCGTGCGATATCTGAGTGCGACGCGTGAGAGATTGGTGGCGCGAAAAATGTGACGCCGTGCGGGGGGTCATGACCCAGTCTTGACGCCGAATAGAGTTCTCCGCATCGCACTCTCTCCACTTTTCTCTGTGCCATTGCATACCATCCTCCTCTCTTAATCACATCCACTTCATTCCATCAAATGACTGATCAACTGCGCGTCGGAGTCCTCACAAGTAAGTATTTGTTACCAGCTCGGCCTCTTGGAGCTTATAGAAAACGTGTCTGCGCACTTGCCCGTTTGCCAACGCGTCTTGGGTCTGCTCTCAATTGACTAATTGACTCAACACTCATTTTGCCTTACTCTTTCCGGGACGGATCAGTCAGTGATACGGCTTCACTGGATCCTGCGTCGGACACCAGCGGACCCGCTCTCTGTCAATTGCTCGAAGCGGAGCCACGGTATACTGTCCAGACGAGAGCGATCGTACCAGACGACTTCAAAACCATTCAGAAAACCATTACCGCATGGTGCGACGATCTCAATCTTCACCTTGTCCTAAGCACTGGTGGAACGGGCTTTGGCGTCCGGGACTGTACCCCAGAGGTAAATGGACTTGCAAGAACGCCGACAGTACTCCATTGGTGCCCATGGTTCTTTTATTTTCCTGGCTGCTTTCTGTCTTTAACATCTTACTCACCCCTGCTTTTTTTTTTTTTTAAATGCTACGTAGGCTGTTCAACCGCTTCTGGAGAAACAGACGCCAGGAATTACACACTCGATTTTTGCAAAGTCCATCCAGATCACACCATTCGCGGCTCTCAGTAGAGCTGTGTCCGGGATCCGTGGTCAGACTCTGATCATTACATTCCCTGGAAGTCCCAAGGCAGTCAAGGAGAACTTTGAAGCCTTGTCCAAGATGCTGCCGCATGCCGTTGATCTCGTGAGAGGGGGCACAGGAAAGAAGGTGCACGAGAAAATGCAAGGAGGACCACGACCCTCAGGTGTGGCTGCCGATAAGGATACCAAGTCTGGCAGCTCGCATGGTCATGGGCATGAACATGGACACGGGCACGGTGGACATACTTGTTTCCATCACAGTGACAGAGAAGTGAGATCGGATGCTGCCTCGCTCGGCTTGGATACACCTGGTAGGCCTAACGAGGACGCAGAATATGATTCTGCGTTGAGGGCAGAGACTGTTTTCATTGACTAATCATATTGTATATCTGTTGGGATTTAGTACCACGAAGGCTTCGCAAGTCACCATATCCTTTGATTCCAATGGATCAGGCCATGAAGGCTGTCATGGACAGGATTGTACCACTTTCTTCTGTGGAACAGCCTGTGGACGAGGCGTTGATTGGAGCCGTTTTAGATGAGGACGTCGTGGCAGTCGAGGCAGTTCCTGGATATCGTGCCTCCATTTTGGATGGATACGCGGTCATCGGTATGTGCTGTACTGTCAACTCTCTATCCTACACGAGTTATATTTTGTTGACACGGGATTATTTACTCTTTTGTTGCTATAGACGCCGATGGTCCAGGTCAATATCCAGTGACCGCAGTCTCGATTGCGGCTGCTACATCGGAAAGCGCAGTGACGAGACTTCTCCCGGGACAGATTGCAAGAATTACTACAGGAGGACCTGTACCCGAAGGCGCCACAGCTGTAGTGATGGTGGAAGATACGCAGCTAATCAAGTCGTCAGAGGACGGAACACGCGAGGAGATTGTGGAGATCCTGGCTAAGGTCCGCCGCGGCGAAGCAATTCGAGAAATCGGGTCAGATGTGCAGGTGGGCCAAACGGTGCTCAAAAAGGGTCAAGTCGTCTCTGCAGTCGGTGGTGAGATTGGAGTCTTGGCGTCTATTGGCGTTCGCAAGGTAACGTTGAGGGTGCATACTGCTCTGCATATTCATGCACTTTTGCACACATGCACACAAACAATCCCTTTATGCAGATCTTCCATCTTGGGACTTTTATTCATCCGCGCGGGATATACGTCTCAATACACGTGGCAAACTAAAACGTGGCACAATCTTTTTTTTTTTTCCCCTTTTTTGTTGTCTAACCTGCAGGTGCTTGTACGACAACGGCCTGTGGTGGGATTCTTGTCGACTGGACACGAGGTCGTCAACCATGACTATGCTTTGCCTTTGAAAATGGGACAGATCCGCGACAGCAATCGACCAACGCTCATTGCCGCCACAAAAGCTGCGGGGTTCCATCATTTGGACTTGGGTATCGCTCCTGATAGGTAAGTTGAAACCATGGGCTGCAAAGTATATATGCAGAACACTGGGAAAATAATTGCGCCTTACTAAGAATAATGTATCATGCAAAACATAGTCCTGAAGCCTTGGAGGCCGCCGTGAGGAGCGGATTAGAAAAGTGTGACATTGTTGTCACTACCGGCGGTGTTTCCATGGGAGAGATGGATCTCCTCAAGCCCATTCTGGAGCAAAAGATCGGTGCAACCATTCACTTTGGTCGCATCATGATGAAGCCAGGGTACGCAGAACATATACATCGCAAAAGAGTTTAGTCTGCGCCATCCGACAATCTCCCCGTTTCTGCTTGCATGTTACTCATTCTCGGCTTTATGTTTCCGCTGACTCAATAATAGAAAACCGACAACATTCGCTACGGTTCCAAATCCCAATGGCGGACAGCCCAGACTCATGTTTGGTCTGCCAGGCAATCCAGTCTCAGCAACTGTGACCTTCCACTTGTTTGTTCTCCCTGCACTTCGAAAGCTGGCGGGTTACGAAAAGTACATGTGGCCAAGCATCCAAGCAGAGGTAAGGACGCAGGCGAGCGTTGGAGATGTTCTCATGGAAGTCTCGATTCGATTGATGATGCCCCTGGGCAGTGGTTGCACACAATCTTGCATCTGTACTCATGCGTCATTACCAAAATGCATGTCCCTTGTGTTGCCGTAGATTACGCATGACGTTCGTTTAGATGAGCGACCAGAGTACCAGCGTGCCATCGTCTCTGTCACACCGGAAGGACATATCCAAGCCCAGTCCACGGACAAGAATCAGATGAGTAGTCGGATGGTAACGATGCTGGGTGCCAATAGTCTGATGGTGCTCCCAGGAAGGACCTCCAAACGATCCAGTGTTGCTGCGGGACAAAAGATTGAGTGTCTCTTGATCGGAAAGCTTGTCTAAAAGGCCAAAGACCCCGATCCATCCTCTTACTCCTGTTTAGTATATAAGCAATTGAGTTTTTTTTTTCTGTCTTCTCTTGCGAACCATGGGCTGGCATGGAAAACGGATGGTTTTTAATAAAAACTGCCTCGCAATTTGAACCTTGCGTCCTTACGAGAACAAAAAAAAAAGTTATTCTTGAGCTGCTCTGTCGTTTAGCCAATTTTCAATCATGTCCAGCTTTTGCGAGTGCTCAATCCTCCCCGATAAATGCCATGCGAGCAAAACGTGGCCTTTAGACCACCCCCTGACTCTTGATTGCGCTAGTGTATTTTTGAAAGCCATGGTCGACAATACTCAAGGTACGAATGGTCAAGACATGCCCCTGATTCTGATGATGCTGTGCGTGCAGCACGTTTTTTTTTTATACGTCAACCAACGATTACATATTGAAGAGGACCCTTGACCATTGCAGGTTTGTAGATGAGGCAAGACAGCAATTAGGAAATATCAAAGATGCGCGGGAGATTGGCATACTCTTTTGCAGATTACGTCTTTTTTCTATTTTTTTGTGGAGGAGAGACGTTCAAAGTATGGCATCAGGATAGCCACGAGGATAGGTTGGCTACTGTACATGTACATCAGCGCGGGAACTTCAGGAAACAGAGAGTAAGATGTAGGAGGACAAGAACGGGGTGCAACGGTCCGGCGCATGGTTTTGCCCATGGTTACCCAGGTCACCCTATGCAGGATTGTTGTTTTTTGTGTCAACATGAGCGAGCATGCAGACATGCGGCAGACCATGGGTACTGTATCTAAAGACTGACACTCTACTGAATCAAACAATCTCAGTTTCGTTTCTTTTTCTAATTCTCTTTTTTCTATTGTAAGTGTATGGTCCGCATAGGCGGGTGACAAGGCGCCATGCGATGATTGGTATGATTGATAGGCAAAGCTATCTTGAAAAAAAATATATGGGTGTATGGACCGCATGCTGCAAGCATGCATGGTTTAACATGGCGTGGATTGTAAAATGTATAAAAAAAAAACGAGAGCAGCGATGAATAAGGCTACAAGTTACTTTGTTGTTTGTCGAGCACTGAATAAGTTTTTCTGAGCATCTATTTTTTTTTTTTTTTTTTTTTTTCGTTTGGTCTCCCCTCTAATGGTAAATGCTGAGGACCATGGCCGCGACTGCAGCATGCCCCAGGCTATTACACAATAAGTGATCTTGGGCCCCATCCAACCCTTGCATTTAATGCAGAGCTCAGGTACAATGCAGTGCTTATTTCAGTTGCCTAACACGCCAGCCAGCGAATGCTGAGCCGATCGATTGCGATGTTACATTTGCTGCAGAATATACATCAGCAGAGATAGGATAAGCACGAGTGTACCTGTGTCTGTGTGTACTCCAGTTTCCAGTTTGGAGGGAAAAAGAAAACATGGCATTTGACTTCAGCATGAGCGGTGAGCGGCGGCGGGTAGGAGGAGGGGGAAGAAGAGGTGGAAGAAGAATGGGAAATGAACGGTGATGGTTACACCGCACCCGCTCTTAAACCCAGTTCCGTTCATTTAACTGTTGCCCCATGCTTTCGGCATGTGTCATATTGTTAGAGGAGGGGCGCACATAGCCTTGTTGCCCAACGGCTCGGCGCTGTCTTCAAGGCAAGGTGGTCAAATTATCGGCGCTAAAATGAAAATAAGAATGTAGGCTCATTTGTAGACTGAGAAGTCCTATTATTTCATTACTGCTATCCTTTCTTTCTTTATCGGACCATTGGTGAGAGTGATGATCGATAAAGGGGAAGGGAACATCAGAGGCGAGTGTGGAGAGTAATTCGATTGCCGGATGTCTACGAGATACATCCAGATATATCAACCAACAATCGCCTGTAGATCTCCCTTTTTTGGCTGGGACTACGGATGAATACTGCGTCAGGGTCTGCTTGGTGTCTATGTTTCTATAAAAGCACGACACATGGAGACCTGCAGCTCATGGCGGGTGCTCAGAAGATGTGTCCCGTCCTCTGCTCTGCTCCCCCGTCGGGGAGCGACAAGAAACAAAGGCCGTTTAATGGTGCATAGCATAGTCTACATGGTCTATAGACTATTCTTTCTTTTTTAATTGCGCTCAATGCCTATCTGATTGATTATCCCATTCATTCACTCATTTGCTTTTGCTCCGCATGTAAAAGTATTAGTAAAACAAAAGAGTATTTTTGTAATGCAATAACAACAACAACAACACAACAACAAACACCCACGACAGCTAACAGATGGTGATAATGATGATGAGGCCGATGAGCTGGTGGCGACGGGGTCCATTGGTCTCTTGGGTCCTGCAGCAACTAAAAAAAAAAGTATTTGAGCATGCAGCAGATGGTGTCCATCTCCTCTCTTTCTTCCTCTCTCACAGTTCTCGTTTGCATTTCCTCAATCCTCTTTACCATTCGTACTTCTCCTCCTGCGCTGCTTCTGCCCCCTTTTTGTCGTCCTCGCATTTGATCCCTCTACGGCTGAATCACACCTCTTGATCTCTCTCTTTTCTCTCTTCTGTGCCTCCTCACTCCTCTTCTCCCCTTTCTGCATTCCCGTCCCCATCGACGGACAGCATTAACACCGACAAAGGAAAAAAACGTGAGTCCTCCTCCCTTTTGTCACATCCCTTCGGGCGGGTTTATTGCACACACAAATGTTCCCTCGTAGCCCTGAGTCCTGCTGTCTTGCTTGATCCTCGACCGTTATTTTTAACGTTTGCTCGTCATACATGACATCCGTCGTCAATTGTCGACGACGCTGGTGCCCCGGGGAGGAAAAGATGTGACAGCATCGCCGAGTCGGTGCCCTTCGAACGCATCATCGACACGGCCGCCCTCCTCTCCCTCATCGTCCTACGGGCTCGTCTCTCCTTCATTTTGTCCGCCGATTATGCACTTACTGCTCGACTGCATCTACTGAAGATGGTCCCGCTCTTCACGTTCGTTCCGCACCTGTTACATATCTATATAAAGGCGGAAACCACGACCTCGAGAGATCGCGTCTTGTCTTGTTGCCTCGACAATTTGATCCATACCTTCTATCCCGCATTCCTTCAACACGATACCACCACACACACACCCTACACCGGGCCTTTTCTTCTCTTTCAGTTAACAGCTGCCATTGCAGGGTAACAATACGATCTCGGTTCTCGTCTGTCCTCTGCACCCTTCTCTTTCCTCTTTGCATTACCCTTCATTTTAAGGATACTCGAGGGAGCACTCCTACTTCCTTCAGTCTCTACTCCCTGCTCCTTTGGCTCCTAGCGGTCCCAATAACCACGTCTAAAGCCCTTCGTCTCTCCATAAAAGCGTGCAAGCTGAAAGCTAACCTCAGAATGCTCTTTTATTCCCTTTTCTCAACTAGACGTTTCTCTACCCTGTCTACACCAGAGCCCTCGCTAGGGACCGTCGCACAAGCCAAATAACACAAACACATACTACCATGTCCAGCATTTGCAACCGGATCTACGATGATGGCCTTGGTCTTTTGGGCCCACAGAAGAACGTCATTCGCACAAGACGCCTCTCCGTACGAAAGCAGCAACTTTATCGACGAGAGGACCTTACAGCCGCTGAGCTCCTTTACACATACACGACTCAGCCCCACTCCGAAGCGCTGTGGGCCCTGTCGTCGTGTTCCTCTAGCCGGCCTAGACACATGAAAGAGGCGGCATGCTGTGCGCCTTCTGCTGCGGCTCCAAAAAACCGAAGAAATGATTTGGCTTCCACTGAGGAGTCCTGGAATGGACAAAGCCGATCCGCGGGCGGATTGGTTTCCCTCACAGACTCTTCATCTGTATCAGCGCAGGCCCATCTCGGCATTGGATCAAAGACTGACGCGTTCACATCATGCCAACAGCAGCACCATGGTCCAGTACCGCTTCCTCCAGCGACTTTTCGGGCGGACTTGCCTGGCTCTCCGCTTTCGCTTTGTGATGCACACTACGAGTCCGAATACACTTATCAACGCCCGATGCGGTCGACATATGTTTTTGGAGGATCACGAGCAATGGGCACAGGGGGTCGCAGCAGTGTTAGTGCTGGCGGTCGTGGAGGTGGCGCCAGCCCAGTTCCATCTGGTGTGCATCCGGGTCAAGAAGGAAATGATGGAGGAAACGACGATGTTGAGGGAGACGAGAGCGAAGGTGGCAGGCCAAAGCCGTCTTCGTATACCTTCCGCAGACGAAATGCCATTGTCGAGGGGTCGGAGGACGCGCCCAAGGCCAACGATTTTCCAAACTCGTCCTAAAGACAAAAAGTATAAAGATAGCCCTCATTCTATCTCTGTTCTTCCTTTCCCTTTAGTGTCCTTTGTTTCCGAGAACTCCACTGCCTCCTCTTCTCTCTTTCCTTCGTCTGCATTCATCTTCGCATATATACCCCATCATAACGAGCCATAACGATCTCCCGGTTTCCTTTGAAATGTCCTATTCTGTATGTCTGTACCGATTCCAGGGCCAAGGGTTCTTAGAAACGCATTTTTTTATTACGCATCCACAACTGATTTCAATTCATAATAATACATTCGCATAGACAATACTCCATTTTTTTTCTCTTGTCCTCGCCACAGTAATTTTGATGTGTATTTCCAAATGCGTACGTCAAAATAGGCTTGCATTTGACGACAATACGTATGACAGAAATACACCAGCCTGAGGGCAGGTGTATCTTCAAAATACGGATGTGATGGTGACAAAAACAGCGCCCAGTCAAACGAAGCATGCCCTTTTTTTTCACCCATGCTTAAAATCTCCGAACGCAAACAGCTTCTTCGCGACCTGGAACTGGCGGTATTTTTGGCTGACGATAACGACGACCATGAGGAAGCAGAAGAGTTTATGGCTCTATATGCATTCATCTCGTCGTCTCCCTTCATTGACGACCGTACTAGGCGACATCGAGATGATCATTTTTTCGTCGAAACGTTTCCAACACTCAACGACGACGAGTTTCGGTCAATATTCAGGACAACGAGGCAAGGCTTTGCCGCTCTTGTGAGGCAACTCGAGGACCACCTTGTTTTTTCGAACAACTCTAGATGCGCGCAGCTCCATCCTGCCTGGCAGATCGCGATAGCTCTGGCTCGTTTTGGCGGTGCTGAAAATGGCTCATCTGTGATGGTGAACAGGTACTTGCTGGTCTTGCAGTGAGAACGGTTACTCTTTACACCAAGCGGGTCATAAAAGCCTTGATGTCAGTCAGGGGCCAGTGGGTCTCATGGCCAGATGAGATACGAAGAAGGGAGATTGGTCAAGCGATGCATAGAGAAGGGCTTCCAGGCTGTGTAGGCTTCATCGGTGGAACCACTATTCCCCTTTCCCAAAAACCAGCCATCGATGGAGAAGCATATTTCGACGGAAAGAACAGGAACTTACTTCCACGCCTGGCGAATCCTTTGAAGACAGTTTTCTTAATTTTTAAATTGTTTTTTTTTTTAGATACTCTGTTGCTATGCAAATTAGCTGCGATATAGATAAGCGGATCATTGGGGTGCATCTTGGTTGCCCAGGACCATGTACGGACTCCTTTGTGTTCAAGCGGATGCATATATACAAGGAACCTCATTTTCATTTCTCGCCTGGAGAGTACTTGCTTGCGGATTCGGCCTGCGGCCTTACTACAACTTGTATTCCACCTTACAAGGCACCGGCGGCAAATTTGTCTGAGAACAGGGATTTCAACTTCTGCCTCGCAAAGTCTAGAGTCCGTAACGGGCACTGCATTGGGGTGCTCAAGTCTCGGTGGGGATCTCTGCGGGAGATGCGTCAGCGAGTTCGGAATGTAAAGGACATGTGTCTGTTCGTTGAATGGACAGCATCATGTTGTGTACTCCACAACATGCTAGCACAACTAGGCGATGCATGGGAGGAGATGTTTCTGGAGGATGGGGCTGCAGATAGAACTGACGAAAACAATGATGTACCAAGGGGCGCCAACAACTTTAGAGAGACCTTGAAGAAGACTACCCTCGAAACCAATCGTCAGCGAGGAGTGCTATAGAGTCTAGTTATAAAGACAGTTTTATTCCAGCTACTTATCGTTAACAATGGCCATGATGGCCTTGATACCCTCCAGTTTGAGCCCGTTGCTCATGGCTGACTGCACTAGCATAGCCTTCCGCGTCATAAACTAGAAGTTCGATTCTGCTTCCAGTTTTTCTTTCTCCCACAACGACTTCTTCACCTCCAGTTCGATCCTTTTCTTCTCACGCTCTATCCCCCGTCTAAGCCTGATTGCCAAGAGCTCCTTCCTCTTTGCCATGTCTTTGCCTCCTTCTTCGCTCTCCTCTTCTTCTGCTCTTCTTGAAAAAGCCACCAAGGGATTCTCGGGCACTTTCTTCCCATGCCTTCCATGTGTACTGTTTCATTGTTTCAGACGGCTCATGCTCCTTGAGTCGAGTGGGCTGGATGACAGGACATCACGGTGGGTGTTGCGGGGGTTTAGTACGCGATAGGGTAGAGCGCACCTCACTTGCAGCCCCTGCCTGGTGTGGGGCAGACTGATCGATAGTGCGATACCTCGCTATCAAAAGTTAATAGGGATCACAATAAGTTAGAGTTAATTTTATGCATGCTCCTTCTGCACTTGGGAGTACCGCTGAGAAAGATAATTGAACTGCTTCCAGAGATTGTCGTAGGTCATGGCGGCGTGAACTGAGGACGAAGGGAGTGTGCTAATTTGCAAAGGGGTTTGCAAAAGACCCGCAAAGACTTTCTGCGAGGCGGCAAACGTTTCCTGGGCAGTATTCTTGCAGGCGGCTTGACTGTGTGCCAAATAATGCTTCGTCATCATCGATATGAGTGACCAAAGTCGCATAGACGCTTTGGAATGTCGTATAGTGCAGGACATCTGGTCGCGACTGCACGTAGAAAACACTGAAGTTCAAAAGCTTTTGAACTAGAGGTCATATTGAACATTGGTTTGTAGAAGGACGGGTAAATACGCTCCAAACTTCGATTCAGCGGTTGTATTTGAAAATGAATAGGCGTCTCTAGTCAAAAGTTTTATGTCGCGACGTTCAGCACTATAGCTTTTGCAAGTGCTGTGAGGCAGACGCAAGTTCATACAGCGAGAGGGCCGCTACCATCGACGCCCCCGCAATGAAAATGACCTCTCCCTCCTTCCGAACTGTTCACTCCGGCCAAGTCCAACAAAAGTGCGCGGGTAAACGTCGGCTGATTTCGATTACATCCCCTCGATTTAGCAGCTGCATGATATCAGTGAAAAAAAAAAAAAAATACGGCTTATATAAATTATGGAAGCATGGCGTCCCATTCATTTATTTTATTCCTCTTCACTTCGAACCTGAGCACAAAGAAAAAAACAACAGGTAAAGATAACGTTCCTTCTAAACCTCCTGCTGCAGCATTTCACCAATGCATCACCTTCTCGACATGGGCGATTGACGAGTCATGTCGGGTCGCCTGTGCAGTAGGGATGCGGTCTCGTTGTCTGGCCCAGCAAAACGCAGTCTTAACAGAGTTGAGAACGCCCTGAGAATTTCAACGCTTGATAGTGCCGTCTAAGCTCTGATATGGGTTGCATCATCCACTCTCTCCTGCCTGCCTGCCACGAATACCTACTAATCACAGTTCTAATATGGTTGTATTCGACTACCACAGCATTTGTTCACCATTCATCCATATAGCTGTCTCCTTATTCTCCTAGTCCTCGCATTCATCCTCGCCATGAGTCTTGAGCAGATCGGCAAGCGTGCAGGGCGAATGCTCGCCAACAGGATGCGAGGTAAACCTGCTGCTGGGCACTCGGTGTGAGAAAAAGCTCAGCTCTCTGCCTTGGAAATTCTGTGTTAACATGCACTTTTTATTGGCTCCATAGAATATCTTACCGAGGCCAATAATGCTCCAGTCCAACCTCCAAAGCAATCCTTCCCCTCACAGACTGCTGAACACCAAGCCATGGTTGCCTCTCAGTACCCAGGAAATCAGCAGCCGCAGGGCCACTTTCCCTCACAGCAGTAAATACTCACGCCTACTCTGGTCCTTGGCGTTCGTCGAAAAAAGATGGTCATTGTTGCTGACTCTGTCGTAATTGTTTCAAAAATAGGCCCGTTCATGCACCGCCCTTTTATCAAGGGTCGCAGCAAATGGATGCCGGTGACCTGAGCGCCTTAATGATGCCGGACTCTTACAACAACACTATCCCCAACTTCTCTAGAGTTGGCTATAGAGAGGGACATGTCAGGATTCCAATGATACCTGTTCAGATGGTAGTCGAGCCTTCTCTTGACCTCTGCGCGGATGATACTTGCAGGATTCAGGAAGCAATCGATTATGTCGCATCCTTACCATTACAGTGCGTCGGTGAGGACGGTGCTCGTGTCAGGGGCGCAGTCTTGCTAAAGGCAGGAACTTATCGGGTTGCCGGTGCACTCATCATCAATGCCTCTGGCGTTGTCCTTAGAGGCGAGGGTCAGGATGAGCAGGGAACGATCATCATCGCCACCGGAGACATTCAGCGCGACTTCATTTTGGTAAACGGGATGCTTACATCCGACATGGGACGTGTGGAGACACAGCGCTGCAAAGCCAGGACGAGAGAGATGATGCCAACGAATGGGTATAAAGGGAGCAGAAAGCCCGATACATACACTCGTTCTGGTGTGTTTGTTCCCTGCGGAGCGACACACATTCCCGTACTAGACACTAAGGGATATGCTGTTGGTGATCGCATTGTGGTAAGTCCTGTTATGAACATGCTGTGGACGAAAATATGGAGCATTGGATTTTGAACCGTGATTTTACCCTTATATTCCCTATTTTAGATCGAACGTCCGGGCTGCGACCAATGGATTTGCGATCTCGGTATGGACAAATTGCCGCCACGACCCAACGGGCAACCCTCAACACAATGGACAGCGAAGTCCTTTACTTTTCGATTCGAGCGCAAGATTGTCGCTATTGACCAGGCAACGAAAACATTTATCATTGACGTACCCATGGTGATGTGTCTGGATCCAAAGTACCCTCCAGCCCGAATCTATGACCTCATCCACAAGTTCCCGACAATTTCGGATGTCGGTGTTGAGAACCTGCGTCTTGTTAGTGATTGGGATCGGAACAGCTCTGAAGACGAGAACCATGGATGGTATGCCATTCTGGTCGACAACACTATCAACGGCTGGGTGGCTGATGTGACAACGATGTGCTTTGCAAGCGGTATCTTTGCCGCTGCTTGGTCCAGATATGTAACTATTCAGGATTGCTCTGTGTTAAATCCGGTTTCAAAGCCTTCGGAAGGAGGCCGTCGGTACATGTTTAATCTCAGCGGTCAGATGGGTCTTGTTAAGCGCTGCTTCACCAATGCTGCTCGTCATGATTTTATTACGCTGGGACGCGTTTGTGGTATGTGCTGATGCTATGCTGAAGTGTTATCAAGGGCACTTAGATACATCCGCATGCTAATCCGATTTTATTTCTCTCATATTTGCACTTCAATTCCTAGGACCCAACGTTTTCGTTGACTCGACGGGGGTTGATGCTAACAATGATACGGGACCTCACGAGCGTTTTGCCATGGGAATTTTGTACGACAACATCACCTGCAACACCTTGAACGTGCGACAGCGAAGCTGGATGGGATCCGGACAAGGCTGGGCTGGTAAGTATTTGCAGCTTTGTGTCCATTTCTTTAGGATTTCAATGCGGTGTTGTAGTATTGGGCTTGACGCAATTTCATTTTTACGCTTTCCATAGGTGCTTTCCATGTTGTGTACAACTGCACAGCCAACGGAAATAACAACTGTTTTCAGGACCCACCAGGCACAACGAACTGGATTATCGGATTCAAAGGAGGACTGACTTCACGTCCTATGTTTGAGGCGCCTCGAACGAGAGTCATATCTCACAACCGTCCAGTTCAACCTCGCAGTCTTTACTGGGCGCAGTTGATTGAGCGTATGGGAGGAGACATTCAGCGAGTGAAGCGCATCTGTGGCATCGAAGGCAGGTTGCAGTATGCTCCACGGTGTTAAGCTGACTTGTATATATCCAAATATCCAATACAAAATGACCTTGAGTAGCATTGAAATTGAAGCTTGAACAATATCTATTCCAGAATGCTGTGGAAAGAATTTTGGTGAGCAGATCTAAGGGTGGCACATCGTCATACTACGCGCATGGCGTACCGACCCACAGAGCAAATAGAGACTGACAAGCGTGCAAAGGAGCTGCAGAAACATCGTGGAGGAATAGGCGTGGCAGCGAACGAGCAAGCTCCAAAGAACAAAAGGCCTCAAACCGCGTGAGCGACGACACGACTAGTGGGGCAGGATAGGACAGCGGAGAAGAGGGTGGGGATAGCTGAGCAGACAGGGATAAAAAGAGATCCCATACCACGTAAACGACGGTATTGTAGTATCCAGGAATAGTGAGTTTTCTTAAGCTGAATACGTTCAACTGATAATCTGATGAAATTCTAACACTTTCGATTACAGCTGTGGTTATCGCCATTCACGTTCAAAGCGCTTCAATACCAGTCAATCCAGCATGCAGAGTGCGCGAACTCTGACCCCTAAACCCATGTGGATAATAACTATACCAATTTAACGAAAAGAACGATCTTGTTGCTCGCACTAAACACGAGTAATATGTATTGTGTATAGAAAACTATTGCTTGTTCTCCTGTGCCTGAAGTTCCTTTGAAAGTGCGGCTGCGCCCTCGGGGCCAGCCGTGGCCAACATCTCTGCAACCACAGCTTTAAGCTCCTCATCACGATCCTTGCCATCTGCTTCCGTTGCCTTCATGATAGTCTCTATCCTGTCCTTGTATGTGTTCTCTGTGGTATCCTGCTCTTCGGTTTTATCATCATCGCTGTCGGCCTCTTCTTCCAAAAGATGTGACATGTCCTCCTCAAGCTCATCGACATCTTTGTCGGGGTGGGGCACTCCAGTCAACTCGCGCAAGTAATGTGCGACCTCGAACCACTCCTCCTCCTCAGCGTTCTCAGCGGCCTAAGAGTAGGAAGCGAAAGACGAATTTATTTTTTTGTCCGATCAATGATTTTGCGCAGCTCATGGCATCTGCAGATATCCAATGCTTCCTTGAGGGTCTTACGGTCATCTCGTTTTCGTTGACATGCTTGGCGTCCGCTCCAGCGTTGACCAAGATCTCTGCGATTTCGACGGTCTCGCAAACAAACAGAGGTGAATCACCATCAGGATCCTGGATATTGACATTGGCGCCCTTCGCCAGCAGATACTTGATTAATTCTATGTGGCCATAGGATGCTGCGGCATGTCTATCATATTTTTAGGCGCATCAAGTATGAGTGAGGCAGATCTTGGAGAGGGTACAGCTGAACCCAGGTGATGGCAAAATGATCCGCTGCATGAGTATTTGCCTCCTGAAGCCGCCCCCACTTACAGCGTCGAGTATCCATTCTCATCCTGGGCATCAATTGAGACTCCCTTCTCCTCGACAAACTTTTTAACGGCCGCGAGGTCACCGTCGCCTATTTTTTTTTACGGTTCCATAAAGTGTTCAGGGATCAGTCAACAGGACCTAGATTCGCAGCGAATCAACAATGGAGTCTTCCACTGCTCCTCTGTTTCCTTACTAGCAGCAAGCCAGATGTTGTGAGACATGATGAAGGTGCAAAGAAGGGCAGTGAGGAGTGAAAGAGGAGTAAGGCGATCTCTCTCTCAACTAGCCTCCAAAGGCAGTTGAGGCACATTTCGGTGGCGCAGAAGCCTACATGTCTGCATGTTTAACAACTGAATGAAAATCGTCTTTTAGCCCTTCAGAACGCGCGCTACCTTTGTTCGCTTCGCCTCTCCAGCTGATCGTCTTCTTCACTACCGATCTTTCTGCCTTGTCTGCATTCACCGCACTCCAGAAAACAGGAACCTTCTTATTTTACAAGGAGAGCGGGCAAAAGTCGGGCTCGCTGGACCCAGTTCATCCAACCCATCTCTCGCAACTAAAAAGATCAGTCCTTTTCCAAGTCTAGTCTATTTCACCATTCAACAGCAATGTTCGCGGCAAAGGCACCCAAAGGAAACACGGCTGCTAAGCCAAGGGAAAGGAGCGGGCTTCAAAGTCAGATCCCAGTCAATTCCAAGGACAAACTAGTCGAGGATTCAATTCTGCCTCGGACACTCAGTCGGGACACGTCGTTTGCCGCACCGTTTGGCACTGATTCTGAACGTTCATGGGCACCTCTGACTGGCGATACCATCAATGAGAATGAATCGCGTCATATCATGGAGTTCGGTGGCAATAGCATAATTGACGAGGATTCGATTTATTCCAAGAATGAACGGACTTTGGTCGCATACTTTGGACCATTGCCAAGGGAGGTCGAAAGCGCCCTGAACAAAACAGGTAGGGAGATCTTGCTTCATGGCGCCTGGTGATCGCCCTGTAGCTTTGAAAAGTGGAAGCTTTGAGCACTGATATTTTACGCGTTATTGGTACGCCTCTCTTGCCGAGACAGATTTCTACACGCAGCCCATGACGGCCAAGATGGATCTGGATTCAGGATTTGGCATCGTTATCTCTCAGACAAAATGCTATATCTGGGCCGTTCAAAAGGTATCGCGTGTTGATATCTCCTACTTGAAAGCTTTATTTATGCTTGCTACGACTACTTACTTCTAGTTCTGCACTACTTTTACACTTGCTTTAGGATGCCACGTATCGGTCGCCACCTATGTGCATCGCTTTGCCAATGCCTCCTAACAGCAACACATCACCCGATAAATCGGTCCTTCTGCCTGCGGTCACCATCACAAAATCAGACGATCAGCACTCGGGCGTCCTAGCATGCTCTCCAGATGGGACATGCTGGTACTGGAACGACATTGACCTAAGTCTTTCCAACGTGGACCAGCACACGGATACAAAGATCAACCTGGTTCAGGACGACTATATCTCGCATGTTGAATGCGCAGGCGTAAGTGATCTATGTGGCTTGGCATAGTTCGGGTTCACTATGGTACTGCATGAACATTTGAAACTCATGGCATTTTGCAATTACTTCGTCCATAGCCCATGGGATATTACCTCGGAACGCGATATGCGAACGTCTACCAAGCCTCGATCAGGAAGCAATTCGGATCGGTCGCGTTGACATCGGCACAGTTGCCTGGGAAGAGTGGAGGGGCCATCGCATCGATTTTCAACATGATCGGAGTAATGCAAGGACCGGATACTTCTCAAAAAATCACTTCTATGACATCGGGACCCAGGATTCAGGACCCCCATGGACGATGGGATCTGTTTGTAATGACCCGGAGATCGCTTTTCAGGTGGCATCTTTATCGATCAGGCGAATGCACCATGGAGTCAGAGGTCACACTCAGGGAGCAGATCACAGAACGCATTCTTCGGGATTATTCTGCTACATTGCCAATGGGAAGTGATCCCAGAGTGCGCTTGTTGGATATCGAATATACTAAGAACGGCAAGCTGCTTGTCCTAGCAACTTTCTTCGACACTGCCATCAAGACTGCGGCTTCACCGCTCTCATGTGCGCTCTTCACCCTATCTCCGCAGTTTGGCACAACCATTGATATCGAGAGTGTGAAATATATTCAGCGTTCAGTAGTAAGTTGTGTAGAGTTGCGCGCTACCAGAAATATATGCCTTCGTTTTGTGAACAAAAGACTAACTGGCGGTGTCTCGCACTTATAAAGGAGGAAGATCTTCGGCCGGAGGCTTCACCTAAGCTCGTTGTGCCCCATGGAGGACCGGGTGTGTTCATCATTATGCCAAAGGCGGTCATCATTACTTCATCTCTACCCAACTTTGAATTCGAAGACCTGGTTCCACTCAAGAACGATAGGATCATTGGATTTGGAACAGAGGAGTGGAAGCAGCGTGGTCAAGAATTGGGAGACAGCAGTGAGCTCTCCATTGTGTGTAGGACGAGCGGCCGCCTGGGCATTCATATTCATCTGGACGGCGTCAGCACACCTTCTTTTTCCTCGGACGATCCAAGGGCAACACAGGGACTGCTGACGGCGCAGCTACAGGCCAAGTTGGAGCAGGCGGTCTTCTTTGGAGGAAAGAAAAACAATCCGATATCGTTCGATCTTACACATTACGATGGCGGTGATTTGAACCAGGCCTCGCTCAACGTCAGTCGGGAGATCTTGAACTCACACGCGACTTTGCTCAACTCTGGCAAGGATTTGACAGCCAGACTTTCGGAGCGCTACCAGAAGACAAAAGACATTATTGAGAGCATTCGGGCTGCAGGAATGGCGAGCCGCCTCTCCATCGATACACGATTCAAGCTGTGTTGGAGTGCTGAGAAATTGGCGGCCGCAAATGCACTTTGGACTCAGTACCAGCTCAAACTGGCGGCCACGGACAAGAACAAAGCGCCCAAGACAAATCTCAAGCCAGTGATGGATGATGCCGCAGCGGAAAGTCTGGAAAAAATCAGAGCCCATGCCACGGAAGACTCGATTTCCTTTTTCCTTAAATACCATGTAAGGGGAACCGAACCTCCTTTGCTTCGCTGAAGGACTTGAGTTGATTGCGGATGAGCACTAGCTAACGTATACTCTATGGATTATGATGTTAGGTCGACAGCTTGGCGGAGCTGCTTTCTCATCTTCAGAGCTCAGCAAGGAAGCTGTCCCTGGTATCGGCTGGCCAGCAGGCTGAGCTTACGAGAGATATCAATAGAATTTTGGTCCTCAGCCTGCGCTCAGCCTGGAGCTATAGGAAGCAGCATGTGGAGATCTATGCCCTGAAGAACAACAGCAGCATCGAGCCTTGGACAGGTATGCTACCTTCAATCTGTGTTGTCGCGATGACCAGAGCTAAATGAGCTACATCTGACGAACGATATCATCCGTCCTTCCAAACAACATAGCAACGGAGGATGTGATCAAGGCTCTCACTGCGCAATACATGGCAACACTTTCGATTTGCAAATCGGATCGTGAGTCAGGAATCGACGCTATGGACATGGACGACAGAGGTGGAGCTGGCGGATCTTCACACTTAAGTTCTGAACTCAAGGATCAGCTTTGCGATCTCGCCGATGTGACATTACAGGCGCACTCTGAGCGTCTTCAGTATCTGGAAGGGTAGGGCGACATCTGTCAGCGTTTGTTTATAGGGTCTTTAGGCGGATCTAATTGCATTTTCTAACGCACTACTTCTTGAATTCTGCATTTAGGTTGTCCCAAACAAGTAGTCATAACATCGCGATCGCAGCTGCAGTCAATACCTATGATGAGGCCAAGCTGGAGCTCTTGACGCCACTAGGTAATATCACGAGGGTGGTCTTTATATGGTCGGCAACAGAAAACTTCCAATAGTGTGGCCATAGCTGACGCCTCCTACTTTTTTCTAACATTGCATAGTTGAGCTGAAGAAGACTCAGTCCGCAGTACAGCTCGCTCAGCGCTATAGAGATTTCACAACGCTTGTCAAGCTTTCCATTGGTCAAGAGAGGCAGATCACAAGCTACATTGCCAAGTATCAGCAGGAGTTTGCGAATGCTTTGTTCCAATGGTACTATGACAACGGTATGTTCTTTGTCCACGAAGCACAGTCCAACTACTATTATTATTTATTTTCTCTGCTTTTCCTATCATGCGACTAATATGTATGCTCATCTGTTGCAATTCACCCCTCTAGACCAACTTCCAACACTGCTTGATGTGGGTGAAAAGTATAGCGACTTATTCACGGTATATCTGGACAGCCGCGATTACAGCGAGATAGCATGGCTGCACGACATCAAGATCAGGCGGTATGTCGTGGCGTCACAGAGGATTCAGGATGGAGCAGTGTTGGAGATGAACGTGGATCGCCGGAGGACGATGTTCAGTCTGAGTAAACTCCTCTTCTTGGCGGGCCTTCCTCAACAGGAGCAACAGCAGGAGGGGGGTATCAATGCAGAGAACATGATGAAGTACGCAAGCAGAAATAACGAGGAGCTTGAGATGGCTACGATCCAGGCGTATGTCGCAGATGAGTGGGAGAAGCACGTTGGGGCACTTGCGAGTGTTGACGAGAAGGTCCAGGCAGTCCTCAAGGAGTTCAAATTGTCAGTACTGGGACAACAACCTATGCTGCGTGAGGTATACGGGACTTTGTTCATCGTTAATACAATTGGATGGTCGCCTTACAACCAGTACCATGTCTAACCACCAATGTCTTCTTTTTCATCCTTGCAATTTTGTGCGACAACCACTAGGCTCTTTTGAAGTCGGCACAATCTCTGCTGAATCGTCAGGCCATTAGCTCCGAGGATTTGTTGGACGTTCTCATGACGCAGCAAAAGCCTGAGATTGCGAACATTGACGTATGTGACGCATCCCTCGGCATCTGCCTGCACGCTGCAGACATCCCTGAGAACCGTCGTCCCTATGTGCTGCAAGACATTTGGCGTCGGATCTTTATTGCAGGCGAGGATGGATACTGGAAGCTGGAAGAAGTAAGCGATCTGGAAGCCCGGGAGAGATTACTGAGCTCGTGGATGGGTAGGGCCTATGCTGTCATCTATCGGGCTGAGGGACACAAGGATGAGCTGTTGCTGCGCCCTGAGGATGCGAAATGTTCGATGCCAACGGAATTGTTCCGGGAGCGGTTCATGAGTGAAGGCGGTAGCAGCGGTGCGCAGAAGAACATTGAGGCGATGATTAAGGACTATGAGCGAGAAAATCGAGAGCTGGAGAAACGGATTCGTGAGGGACAGCTACTTCAGAAATGGAGCCGTGTCAAGGAGATTGTTAAGGAAGAAGCTGCCCGGGCAGCATCTGCTGGCGCTGATCCGTCGTATATGCAGGACGTTGAGATGTCAGAGTCCTTTGCCTGAACTAGAAGAGAACTACAATAAAGAGCCACACAGTTGTTCGCATCCCATAAACATGAGGATGCGACTCTTTGGGGTTTAATGATAATATGATACAAGTTGGGGAGTGCATATTAATTGTCTATCGCCTTCTGGCCCGTAATTGCTGGGCTTCGTTCTGCCAGCGGTAATCTCGCAGCTCCTTGGACAAGTCTGGCATCTTTGCTCCCCATGCAGGCAGCTTGACGACCTATACCAGGAAATATATTCGCGAGAGTATGGGATAGTTAGCGCATGCAACGAGAAGGGAACAATAGCCGAAAAGTGACATAAACATAACCAAAACGAAACAATTTGGGGAAACATACCAAAACTGTGCAGTTATCTTCTGCGCCCAGCAGCTCTGCCAAGTTCAATACATTGGCGGCAGCCAAGGTCGGGTTCTCCTCGAGTTTGACACAATCAACCACCTCCTGGTTACTCATGACGCTCGAGACGCCGTCGGAAATCAAGACCAAGAAGGCGGCCTCGGTAGCTTTGACTGTCCGTCGGATGAGCTCAGGCTCTGCAGAGACACCAAAGGGCTTCATGGCGATATCGCCCAGCGCGCGTGTGTTCGCTACCGTGCCCAGAAACATGTTCTCGCCAAATGAGTCTGCGCTCACGTAGGCTGCCAGCTTGCGGATTCGGTCTAGTGCATAAAACAGAAGTAGTAAAGAAAAATAAAAATAAAAAATTAGAATCAATAAGACGACTTGGATGGTTATGCGGACGTAATAGAGAAAAATGTTGTCCACTTACCAGCTTCAACAACGGCATCCGGATGGTGATCAGTCGTGAGCTGGATGCTCTCGCCTCGAGGGGCCTCGCACAGCAAAACGCGTGTATCACCCACATGAGCCACAATCAGGTCCAGGTCGTCCTTGGTCTCCCAGAAGGCACCCTTCGATTGCACAATGACCACAGATGCCGTGGATCCATCGCCGTATTTGTTTTGGATGAGTTCCGTATCACATTCCAAGAACGACAGACATAAGCGTTGCTCCAGGGTCATGGTGTTCGGGATCGGCACTTCTGGTTGCTTCTCCTTTTCCGCTACAGCAGCTAGGTCTTGTTCCCTGACGACCAGTTGCTCGTATTCGGATCGGTCTAATCCAGAGTAAGAAGTAGTACCTCCAGGTAATGGCGAGGTCTTGTTCAGCTGTCTCTTCTTTTCAACTATCAATGGATCTTCATCCTCGTCATATTCGTCCTCATCCTCGACCCCATGCAGCTCTATGTCCTTGTTCGTTTTCAATCGTGCTTCTTCGGCTGCTGGGATATCATCATCCTGTTTTCCATCCTTCATCTTTCCCTCAGCCTTTGCAGCCTCATGTTCCAAAGTTTCGACTTCCTGTTTCTGCTCCTCCTCCGTCGCATTCGGATGCGGAATAAAGATCATCGGCTTCACCTGTCCTCCCTTCCCCTTGATATGCACCTTTCGTTGCTGTCTCGCCCTTTCCGCCGCCATAGATTTCCCTGCTCGTCCATACTTCTCCTCGAAATCTGATGGGAGAAACGGTTCCAAAAAATGCGGTCGAAACGAACGAAAGTATCCTCCGAGCTTGCGCAGCTTTCGCACAACCTCGGGGACCATATCCGGCTTCGCATCCTCGATATACTCGTCCAGATGTGCGGTCAGATAGTCGGCGGTGTGGGAGCCGCCGTGGCCGTCAAAGATAGCAAAGTAGAAGAGCGTTTTCTGGTCTGCATCCATCTGTTGGCCCTCGGTGCCTCTTTGTAGAGAATTGTGGGCGGGATCGCGGTGCTGGCTGTTGTTGTTGTTGTTGTTGTTATCGCTACTGCTGCCACTGCTTTTGCCATTACTGCTTCCATCGGTGATGGAGGACAGAGATATAGTTCCGGAAGGAGTCATAGGGTTAAGCACGAGGACTTTATATCGATCCTGGTTGTATGTGCGCTGGCAGCGTGTGGATCGTATTCCGACAAAGTCGCGAGACTTTGTTAGATGGATCCGAAGGGTCTCGCCTTGAGAGTTTCGCATCGCAAAGTAGGGTTGTGCGTACGCTTGGGCAGAGCTGCATCCAAAGGCGCGTGCTTGCTGCAGGGACGTGGACGATGGCCCTAAGGACTGAGATAGACCGAACCTTGATCCTGTCTCCAGCCTCAATCCTGTTCCTGATCTTTGGCTTAGTGTGGACCCTGAGCCCGGTCTAAACAATTGCGCTGAGGAAGAAAGTGCGGAATTGGCCGGGTATGCTGCAGTTGTAGGCAGCGTGGGAGGAACATGGTCAGTGGTTGCACAATAGCATCGCTGAAGTGGTCGTGAGAAAACTGGCGGAGAATGATTAGGGTGCACCAGCAGCTGCACGGATGAGAGCCTTTTCATAGTCCTAGTCCTAGTCCTAGTCCTCGTCCTCGTCCTGATTCTGTTGGGAGGGGCGATCGATAGCGCTTGTTGGGGTATCTCCGTCTTTGACGAGACGACTTTCGGGTAATGGATCACCGTGGGGGCACTGACGACAGATACACGGTATCGAAGATCGTGTTCGTAGGCGGGCGCCTTGAATCGGCGAGGAAGAGTCGATGGCTGACTGTGAAAGTGTCCGATAAAGTTACTGGTCCCTGGGATAGCGGAGTACAATCGTGGGGAAACGCGGAGCTGACGCGCCGTGGCCCAAGCAGTGAGGTAGTTCATCCGCGTGTCCTTGTGCTGATTGCTGACACGGCGGGTGATCGTGCCAGAGTCTAGGAAGGGGGAGGTGGGGCTGGTCCGGATGATGGAATGAAGGAGGGAGGATGAAGGTCGAAGATGATGAGATCAAAAGAGTGGGGAATGGTTCCTCGGACGGGTAAAGCGGACCCTCAATGACGACACCAAAAAAAAAGAGCGTTGTGTCGTAAGGAAGTCAGGCACCCCCCGGGTTGCACCCATTCCAGGGACAAAGTGACGGTGTTTGAACGCGACCGGGAGCGCGACACGACGCGACGCGACGCGCGTGGGGTTCCTCGCGTGATGCAGACACCGTTTTTGCATCGCCCTGACTTGTTGCGGAAACGCGGTGCGGAAGGCGAAAGAGAAAACACGGAGGCATTTGTCTGCGTTTCCATATCACATCCCCTCTCTTCCCAAAGGAAAGCCCGCCTGGCAGTGTCCCAACCGCAGATAACCATCAGGGCTGCATGCAGCATGCATGCAGCACACATGCGAGGATCTCGCCATCTTTTTCTGAAGCTCTCGCCTCCTGGTCCAGAGCCAGCCAGCCAGCCAGCCAGATACATCCTGCTATGATAGTTCTGTCAGACCCCCTTTGGGACCCATCTTGCTCCTGTACCTTATCGTTTATCTGCTGTAAACCTGAACCTTGCACATCTGCATCCGCTCTTTTTTTTTTTTTTTTTTTTTTTACTGTTTTTCTGTTCTCATTCACCACTGCAACTGCTCTCGCGGTATCTTTTCTTCCTGGTTGCATCCATACGTCCATTCTCTACTCTTTTGATCTTCTCTCTATCATCTGCCGTTCAGCATCCGACGGGAGCACATCCGCTTCAGCAGTTAGGGCATAGCAAACAACCACGCAAGCACCTCCTCTCCATCCCACTGCTTGAACGACTTCGATATGCAAGAGTCCAAACACTCTAGCTCTTTCGAGATTGTCTCGATCGATGGCCACCACGCACAGGCACCCACTCAAGCGCCAGAACTGAACCCACCTCCGCCCACGTCAAAACAAGGATGCATGTACATGTCCCGTCGAAGCCACCTTCTCGCACTCGCCTGCTATCTCTTGGTAAACTGCATTTTTAGCGTAATAGTCACTGGCCCCTGGCCTCAAGGATATGCCCAATGCTGTTGATGCTGCGCCGGCGCTAAACACACTTCATTTTTCTTTCCAAAAAAAAAAACCTAACCAACCAACAATAATGAACAGACCTCTGGATTATCTAGCCTCTACTTTTGTTTGGTTCAGGCAGGAATGAAAACCATTGAGCTGTGTGAATCTGTCGCCAGCTGCCTGTTTTACTCGACGCAGGGCTGGCCTGCCTTGGGGGAGCAGAGCATTGACTTGCTCACCATGTCGTATATCTCGGGCAGTATTTCTGTCATGGGAGGCATTCTGGGGACCTTTGGTATTTACGCTGCCTACAAGGTAATAAAAGATCTGAGCATTCGTTCTTGTTTTAACTCATAGATCATTTAAATGGAAAAAATAGTACATCTATACAAACGTGAGCTCATGCAAGGGACATGAAGGGACTTGTGGGGGAGTAAGGGATTGAAAGCAAGAGAGGATGATGGGAGTCAAAAGTAGGAGGATAGAGGGGATGCATCCTTCTTATTGTTATGTTGTTGTTGTTGTTGTTGTTGTTTATGTTCGTACTCAAAAAGATATAAATATCGGTCAGCTCAGAAATCATTTTTCAATGTTCGGCAGGATGTAACGCTCCTGTGGAGGGATCGAGCAACGGGCGCAGCAACTGCAGCACAAAGATGGCCACGACGACGACGATAACTATAATTGATTGCTGTTACCACGGTGTTCTAATACTAACCGCTTTACGATGCGGTAGAAATCAGCCACAAAAGTCCGGCTGTTCGCCAAGGCATGGTGGATCATGATAGGCATGTTCATCGGCTCCACAGTCCTGACTCTCTTTCTCACGGTCGTCCACAGAGACCGCTTTTTGGTCCAATGTGCAATCGAACATGACGAGATTTTGGGCACAGCCGAATGCGATACCATGTACGGAGCCGCACTCCTGGGTTCCTTAATCGGGTGCCTCATCGGCGTCACCATGGTCGTAAGTCGAGAGACCTTCGTTTCGTACAGAGAGCATTGTCTGCTGCTCCTTGCTTTAACACATTTTATGTATTCATATTGCTTTTTTTTTTTTTTTTTTTTTTTTTTTTTGGTTGCTGATAGTGGTGTTATGGAGAGGATGTAGTTAGGTACTCGGTCGAATTGGAGACTGCAGAGGAGAAGACGAGACGTCTCGAGAGATTCTAGCAAGCAGCAACTGAACGCAGAGGTCGAGATAAGAGTGGGTCGCTGCAAATCAGTTCACCCACCCTGGTCTCACCCATCCTGGTCTCACTTTGACTTAGCATACCCATAAAAACAACTATCTGCGAACAATGTGTTGGCACATGGCGTAGACTACTTCGGACGAGGATCGCCCAATTTTGATCATGTCACAGAATCACCCTTGGGCGCACGCGTTATTTTGAGTTTTGCCCCTCGATGTTTCACCCTCAGGCTAACCTTATTAGACGGAAGATGGTTCATCCAGAGCAAAGATATCGAGAAAAAGCACCATCGTAAACATTATGTTGTAAGCCTGGCTTCATTCCTGCTCCAGCAGCGACTATTTAAGCAAACGCGGTTCGTTGTGTTTCTCGGTCATTATTTTTCTCGAGTATCTCGCAGACGACCTTAAAAGCCAGTAACAGATGAGATAACCTGCTCAGCTGCCAGAAGGCGTGAGGAACTCGTCGGTCTTGTAAAAACAAAAAAAAAACAAAAAACAAAAAATATGTTGGACGGGGGCGCATAGTGCGTGTGTGTGTGTATGTATTTTATCCACATATACTTTTCTTAAGAGAACAAACAAGTTGACAGTGATGGGGATCATGCTCCGTTCCCCGATCTTCCATTCTTCTTCTTCTTCTATGACTTCATCGTGCCGCCCTGGGTTTAAGCAAACCATGTTGAGATAAAAGGGTGAAATAATAATAATAATAAAAAAATATTGGGATTACATATTACAATGCGCCAGGAAAGAATGGAGGAAAGGTGGAGCCATGATCAACACCTTTGCTTCGTCGGGATATCGGATCGCGAATCTGTCTGGTGCGGAACAAAAAAATAGGGCAGACAGATAAGATGAAGAAGTGAAGAAAAAAGAACTGGAGCTGCATTTGGAGAGAAACGACCTTCATCTGATAGATTTTTTTTTGTGTACAAATTGACACATAACCATGCAGCCAACAACTCGCAACAGAGAGAACGCAAGAAAAAGATGGGTTGCAGGAATACATAAACACTCTCTATGATGCTGTCATCGTGGGCGTAGGATGTTGTCATGGACTCTTCGTCTTCGCCGCATAGGATAACAGAGCCAACCCAGAGGGCGCATGCTGTGAAGGGTTTGCTTTTGCATGCCTTTCGGGTTGACTGGGTGAAGCTAGAGAATGCTCATTTCAAACTCGCTCATCATTAACGATGTCCTATAGCGAGTGTAACAACGGCAGGTAAAGGGCTTCGTACACTGGCAAGGGTAATGTCTTTATATCGAGTACGTGATGCAGATTGTTCATACAACAAAAGGATGTGTGAGAAAAAAAGAAAAATAACTCAAACTACAGTCTCGGCGCGTCTATTTAGGTCGTAATTCAGTACATAGTAATAAAGGTTGCGCAAAGAGCTTCGGATGTTCATCGGTAATATCCCTTTGCGACCGACGTTGATTGATCTATCGCCTTTGACACTGGTAACAGATGAAAATGAAACCCCAGAAGTAAGCCTGATTCGCAAAAGGAGCGAACATCTCCTCGTTTCGTTGTCTTTGTTTGGACGATTGTTGTTGCTTTATCTTTTAGATAGATGTATGTGTGCTTGCCTGTGGACCATGCATTGATGATCGCGGTCCTCTCTGTAGTGTGTTCATATATCCAAGGAAGGTAACACAGCGCACATGTGTACCTCCCCCTCTTTCTATCCATCGCACATTCGCTTGCTCCGTCTCTTCCTCGCCCTGTGGTCTTTTTTGTCCTCTGAGCAACTAAAAACACATATACGCTAGACTCCCTTTGCGTTGCTCTCGGGCATCAAACATAACCAAAACCTAAAAAGTGCACCTGCAGGATGACGAACTTGGTGTAACCACCAAGAATGACTCTACCAACAAAACCCTAAGCGAGCACTACAGGAGAAGAAAGCGCTCAACAGAGCAGTCATTTTCGTGCCAGCAACATAGCCTACTTAGTCAGAAACGGTACAGAGCGAAGGATGGCTCTCTTTTTTTTTTTTTTTTTTTTTTTGTTTGTTCGCATCGCCAGGGGCCCTTCTCCTTCCCTTTCATTCATGCTGTTCCCTAAAAGCACGCCGTTGTACAGGACTCTCTGTCAAATATACCACGGGGAGGGCGATAAGGGATAGGGGCAAAAAGGACTGGGAAAGAACGCGACGACGCAGAGTTTCAATTAGAGTAGCCCTGACTGCGTGGGTACAGAAGCACCTTGACAAGTAACCATTGCGGTACATAGAACGAGGGCTTCAGAGACTACATCAATTTTCCTACACCTTGCCTGGTTCTCGAAGGGGGCGCCTGCGTCTGCATCTATGAGAAAAATGCGCTGCTTATTTTACATTACCGCCCTGTGCAGAGATCGGCTTGGCATTATAAAAAATAGAAAACACCTCACTTCTCTTCATCTGTCAACGGGAAATTAAACGATTGTATCAAGGTGGCAGACTTAAGCATCTTCTCAGATGTGAGTACAAGTTCTCAAAAGGAGAAAAGCGCGTCGATATTTTTGGACTTTTGTCGGTCCGCCCTCTCGAAGCACCTCGTTATGAGCAACTCTTGATTACTTTATTACTAAAACACAAAAGGAATGATCACACAAGGATGCTATGAGCTAGCAGTGTTCACATCTCATTGTCGGGCGCCGCCATCATGTTGACGGGGGCTTCTGTCGGGGTGGTTCAAGTGGATGCTGACAGAGACGCTGGTGAGAGCCGGCTTGGGCGTCTAATAGACTAAAGGAATTCCAGAGGATATGAAGGAGGGGAAAACAATAAATTACGTTGAGCATATTCAGAATGAGGCCCCAGGAAGCCCTGACGCTTTGTATTATACTCTTAAAAAAGAACTCTGGGAAATCAGAAGAAGCATTAGTCGCGATCGATTGGAGACTTGCAACGAAGGCCGAGATGCTTTAATGGCGCGGGATAGATACGACCGAACAGCGCCGCCGTTGTGCTGGCCATACAGACGACGACGCATCACCTTGCTCCGTTCTCCCTCCAAATCTTTTTTATGTCTGGGAGGATATTCGATTACTGTTTACTTGTTTGTTTGTTTGTTTATTTTTGTGTTGTCGTCGTTTGGGACAACAGAGCAAATGGATTCGCGGAGAAGTGTGGTGGAGGTGGTAGGTGGGTCGAGTCAAGTCGGGCAATCAAGTCAAGGCCACCAAGTCAAGGGTAATCCAAGTCATCGTAGAGGCAGCCAGCCGGTCAGCGTGAGTGATGAAGACAATAAAAAAAAAATTGCCTGGCTCTCAAGGCTCACATTTCGTCCATCCCTTTGTCCCCTTCCCTCCGCTCTGCTGCTGACGAGGATCTTCATTATTGAATAAAATGACAAAATTGCAATAAAACCTTGGCTCTGGGGACACCCATAACACACACGCAACCCAGCATACGGATTCAGCTGAACATCGCACAAAATCATCCGTAGTCCCTGCCCATCCTCATCCTCGCCATGTCTATGTATCCATTGCACATCTGCTATCCGTGTCCATAATATTCTTTGCTTCAGCCGTCCTCATCCCTCACTAATGTGCATGTCCACAATCTATAGATATCCCACATGTATTAAGTGCCCTTTCAATCTTCCCATTCTCCTACCCACACACATGTAATTCATGCCTACAGCCGTACGCTCTGCAGGCACAAGATAGATGGGCGCTATATTCGACATTGGACATACGTTCATCAGTGCATGCAACATGTCTGAGCAATCGTCTGCAGAGAGGTCTCCCGCTTTTCTGGTGACAGGGAGCCGGAGCGAGAGCAAATGGACATGGCCACCTGGGGCGCGGTTGAGCACGGGAGGGGAGAGGGGGGAGGGAGGGAGGAAATTAAACAGTTGTTGGACATGAATGAATAATATTGAATACTCATTTACCCATTATCTACCGGGTGAATGAAAGGCATAGATACTCTACTCGACTGTACTCTATACTTTATTCTATGTTATCCCATCATGATAAACAGTTGATGAACCGTGTACCTTTCCCTATATTCACGCCCACTTGGCCCTTGTATTTTCTTGCAGGCAGACAGGCAGCAAGTATCCATCTCCCTCCAAATTCAGTCTGACAGGCAGCTGGCAGGCAACGTTTAGTGCTCCCTGGCTCTTTCCCTGGTCCTGCACCTGTTCTCACAGTTACCCATCGATTGAAATGTTGATGCGAGCACTTGTGAAAAAAGGGAACGACCCGTAGACTAAATAAAAACAAGAGTATAGAGCACAACAAAAAAATTCACTTATATACCCAGACCTTCACCATCCTATGTTGGTCTTTCTCTTCCTTCTATTGATCTCCTGCTTCATCCTCACATTCACACATACATACATTCTCTCTCCCACTCTCGCATCTTCTCGTTGTAAAACGGAAGAATAACGATAGAAATTATCAACAAAAAAAAAAAAAAAAAAAGCACTGCCCTCCCTGTCTTCACGTCTTAACGACAGCTATCAAATTCGTGGCACGAGCCATTCTCGCCTTTGCAAATTCCTTGTCAGCTTGCAGACTTCACACTTCGTACTTGCCTTCACTCTTCCACGCTTCCCTTCGCTCTTCCGCACTACACGATCCAAACTATACTCGACTCTTCATATTCTCCACTCACTCTACCATCACTCTACCGCCATTCTACTATCACTCTACAAAGTCATTTCCGGATTATTTTTTTGTCTTCATTGACTTCAAACGACAAAGGTATTAGTCTCAGCAAAGAAAACATTTCTTCCACCTTATCTGCCAGCATGGAGCCTTACCTGGGCAATCAACACTTATTTTCACCGTTTTACTACCATTTCATCCTGCGTCCGAGTATGTTTCATCACATCACATCGAGGTGGCGATGTTGTTAATTTGTTCCCGATTATCAGAAATGGACCGGGCATGAGGAGCTTCATGGTCCTATCTACATAGTATCAAGGTAGCATGAAGCAGTAGCATTCGCTAGGGTAGATCCGGGGCGATGGAGCTGCATCCTATCGTGTATTCTGTAGCACAGCTGTTGGATATCGCTACCCATGGCCTTGTATGTGTGCATGGGGATATATATTTTTTTTCGCCGTCAATTATGCCCGATGATCGTTCAATCCAGAATCCTTCAATCATATCGACATGCTGTCGAGGAAAACAAAGGAGACGACTGAGAAAGACAGGGCAGTGTCGACAATCCCTGTTTACTGCCGTCATTAGTCGGCGTGAAAGGGAACATGACGTTCAAGGATGTATGAACAACACCACGACAGCGATGCCGATAGATACACAAGCAGACGCGCAGATAGAGAGATAGAGAGAAAGAGAAAGCGAAAGAGAAAGAGAGAGACAGTGGATGTGAATCGGCCCGCACACCCTTTTCCCAGTTCTTTGTTTTCTTTTTCCTTCCCCTTGTCTTCTTCAGGGATTCCAGCTCTATACAGAACATCCCCACACTTTCACACAGCTCTTTTTTTCCACCCCGTCAATTCTCTCGATAACTCAGCAGTTATTTAAGACGACAAAAAGACATCTCCCGGTCCTGACATCCGCCCTATGCGAGTGAAGGGCAAAGACCATTGGCTAACCGCAGAAGTGTATTCTGGCTTTTTTGTACCCACAGGAATCGGAGCGCCGGAATAATTTTCCAGACCGAGAACCGCCCCCCTGCCCTCCAAAACAATTACAATGTAAGCTGGCGCGCACCTTTTGTCCTCATTTACCCCACGCCATGCGACCTGCCTGTTCCCCCGCCCCCTGCCCCACACTTTCTAGGACGTCAGAATTGGCGCTACCCCGTATACTTGCCTAGCCTTGCATTGCTTTGTTTTGCTTCGCTCTTTTTTATTCATTCATCCATGTCGTCTCCTTTTGCCTGCAGCCCACGCGTCTTACATCGATATAGTATCATATCTGCCACACCATCCAATTTGCCCCTCCTCCGTCCTTCATTTCCCCCTCCCCTTTCTCAACCTATATTTTCTCTCTATCTCGCCTTATCTCATGTCTCGTCAGCTCTGCCACCCTCCCCTTCAATGACGCACATGTCCTAAGCAATCGGAAAGGAGACACCATCAATCATTCAGGGCTGAGATCTAAGAATGTTCATTTTATGTCGTTCGCACGATCTCCCCATTTTCTTAGTGCCACCTTACAAATGCTTCTCTGCTGCTTACTGGACTCTGGCTCAGGCACGTCACCTTGCCAGTCTCTGCCTGTATTTGTCCTGCTGTTATCATTATGAATTGCCTTAACCTTATCCGTGGAGTCTTTGGATGGGACCCCAACCCGCCGCGCCTCTAGGTGTTTGGGAACTACTTAAGTTGGCACTAGTCCAGAAACCCAGCAAGTCTTCTAACCCTCGCGGTCCATTTTCTTTCCTTCCTTCCTTCTTTCTTTCTTTCTTTCTTTCTTTCTTTTTCAAAAACAGGCAGCAAACAACGGACGCTCCTCCTCCGGTCAACCTGTACACGTCCTCAAATCAGTTTCTTGACGACCCCTCACGGATGCAAACCAGCAATATTATCCGCCACGGATCACCTCCTCAAACGATGATGGCACAGAGCCATGACATGAGCGTCAACCAAACATACGGCCGCCGTGTTACATACCCATTCGTGCCATCAATCGACACCAGCTCCAGCCTAATGATGAACGGGCTCACTAGTCCCGAGAACTCTGGCTCAAGTCCACTGATGGGGAGTCCAATCCCACAGGGCAGCATGATTGGTATTAACCCGGTCCCGGTCCATAGCATGGTGCGGTCCTCTCCACTGGTAGGGTACATGGATGGCATGACCCTTCAGCACACACATGCTCCATCGATGGCGCATCATCCCTCACAAATGTCCTCACCCAACAGCTCGCCTTACGCGCAACCCATGGTCCCGAACCAACACACATATGGATCGCCACATCAACATCACCAGCCGCAGCATACAATAGGATCGGCATGGCTTCCTGAAGGCGAGAATGGACAAAACGGGAGCAAGACCTATTCGTTCGTACCGTTGTCAGGCGTAAACACAAAAAAGCGACCCCGCCGACGATTCGATGAGATCGAGCGACTTTATGTCTGCAACTGGGGAGAATGTGAGAAGGCGTATGGAACTCTCAACCATTTGAACGCGCATGTAAACATGCAGAAGCATGGACCTAAGCGACACCCGTCTGGTATGAATCTTTGATGACGAATTTCCTAGGATATTTGACTGCATCGTAATGAATCGAAACTGACCTGAATTTTTGCTACGAAAAAACAACAACGACAACAGAATTCAAGGAGCTTCGAAAGGCGTGGAGACGTCAGAAGAAGGCGGAGGAAGAGGCCGCAAAGCAGGCAGCAGCGGCGTTCCACCAACACCAGAACCAGCAACAGAACCACAACCAATTCCAGCTCTGCGATCCCATGTTGGCGAATATGCAGCAGCCCCACCCTATGGCAGCGATGCATCACCCGATGTCGCACCATCAACCGCACCAGCTTCCTCACCCACATGCGCACCCAAACCAACATTCACACCATCACTCGCAAGGACAATTGCATCATCACCATCCCATGGGATTTTAGAGGGTCTTCCATTTCAGCCCACCGTAGCCAGCCTGCCAATGGATTCACGATCTGTCTTTTCTCTTATCCATGCCGAGAAATGTTGATCATTGAGAAGAAAAGGAAAAAAAAAAAAAAAAATGACGCACCAGGATCAAACCATCTCTCCTCAAAAAACGAATCGCATTTTCTTTCAACCTATTTACATATTCTGTGTACACTTTAATTCAATTATCCAATCATCTTTTTTTTTTTTTTCACCACAAAACCGGGAAAAACAAACGGAATATGGGCAGGAAGTGTGCTTTCTGCGCCACAGGACCAACCTCGCCTTTGTATCCTTTCTTTGTTCGTTGTCGCTTTTTATTATTATTCCTCTTTTCTCTTGCTTGTTATTTGTTGTTATTGCTTTTTTTTTTTTTTTGTACTTTGCTCCTCTTGTTTTCGTTTTTTTTTTTTTTTGCTGTGCTTCCAATGTCTGTGTTTGAATAAAACAAAAGAAAATGACACGCAGCGCTCGTGGGAGTGTGCTTACGTTATAGGCACCATAGAAAGACGCGTCTGTGGCGAACCAATTGAATTCGCAAGAAAACCACCCGCGCTCAGGATGATCCATGAAACCATGAAACCGTAGGAAAAAAAAAAAAAAAAAAAAAAAAAAAAAAAAAAACTATGATGGAACGCTACGCCATGCACGCGCACATGGCATGGCGGACGAACTCTCTTTTGTTGGCGCAAGATAAAAAACAAAAGACACGAGAGGAAGAGATTGTGTAGAGAGCCTTAGGAACAAATAAAAATAAAGAGCGCAACAACTGGTCTGGAGTAAAGGAAAAAAATGATGCGTCAATGAATGAGTAGAGGCACCGAGCGCGAAAATGGAACCCGATGGAAGGAAAAAAAAAGTATAAAATACAGGTCGCGTCTTTTTCTTCGCAAAATGAGCCGATGAATGAACTCATGAACGCCCACCCCTAGCTGGCTGGCTGCGCGTTGCGTTGGGCCCATCCCATTGGGTTTCTTCCTTGCGTTGTTCTTTCTGGTTCATCGAGGCTAGTCTAGGAAAGGGTTAGAGGATGTTCTTCGTTCTTCGATCCTGTTCTTCCAATCTAGCGCCTGCTCACGCGCAACAGCTCTTGGCAGCCGTGCCTTGGCCTTAAAAAGAGCTTCCTTTTTCTTTTTCGTCTTTATCCTGTTCTTGTCTTCTGCCTCAATTGCCTTTTTTCTTCTCATTGTTCAATTGCCTCTTTGTTCCTTTGTGTTCGGACTTGAGCATCCAAACTGTATTTCCACATATTCGAAGTATGCACATCAGTCGTGGCTGCTCTTTCTGTATGTTTTCCTACCCCTACTGCTAACTCATCTTTACACTCCCCTTGGTATAACATATTTGGCAGTGCCTAATTGGTTTTTCTAGCTGCAGTCTAGTCTGCAATACACTTTTCTACAAGTGGAGATCAAATCTCATCGCAACATAGTGCGTCCCCTTCCCCACATACCCCAATTCAGTCCTAACCTTGTTGGTCTCGGTCTCGGTCTCGCCTCACACTCCTCCCTTTAGTCTAGTCCCTTTCTACCACTAGAACCCTTTCCTTTAAGCATCAGCTTGCATGTAGACGCACATCCACTTCCTTCGCTCATTCCATTCCCTCCTCCCTTCGACTCTTCCTCTTCCTCTTTCGTCCTATTCTTCTATGCGTAGTTCGTTCGCCGGTGGGTAAATTCGCTTTCATTCCGAACCTCGCCTTCCTCTTCTTTCACTCTTCCTCCCTCGACTCCAGTCAGGCTATTTCTTGCTGTGGGCTTGTTATTGTCACACCCTCCACCCATTCTTGCTGCTCTCTTTATCGCCTGCAAGGCTTGACTGCTAGCCCACAGTAACTCGTGTGCATACACTCTCCCATCACCTATCCCATCCCACGTCCCATCTCCTTGTTGTTTAAGGTGTCAATTGATCCCCGATCAGACCCTTTTTTTATTTGTATTCTTTCAAGAAACTACGCCCAAAAGGTTAAGTTGTTCGCCATCTCTTATCTTTCCTCTCTCTTTCCTTTTCCTTTTCCTTTTCCTTGTCTTTTTTCATATCGTTATTATTCTTTTTCCTCCGGCATGTCCAATACCAGTCTCTCGATCGAACCACAGGACCAGGTACTTGAAGAACGCTTCGTTTTTGCCACCACCGTCCACCCATCCGTCTTGTCCACCTTACCTGTCTATCCGTCTGTTCTATCTGTCTGATTCAGATTCAGGAACCATGACACCGACAAAGGGAGGGGAAACGAAGGATGGGTTTGTGCTTTGGCGCCATTTTTTTTTTTCTGATCGCCTCCCCCCTCCCCCCTACCCTACCCCTCGTCCCTACACTCCGTCTCGTCTTGTCGCCAAATTAGCCCGACAAGGACAAAAGTGCCGAGGGACTACACTGCCAGCAAGAAAAGGAACAGGATACCCCTGCTGTCCCATCGTCGACATTGTCGCGAGTGCAGCATGGGTTCTTGTGTGTACAGGATCCTATTCAGGATAAGGAGTCTTCTGGTGTGGGGTCAAAACTGTCCAAGCGCATCGGTGTTCCTGGCAAAGTCCACGAGGACGAGGGTGAGAATAAGAGTGGCGATGGTGATAATGATAATGATACGTTGATCGTATCGGTGGATGGTTGTTTGACGGGGACGTTAGCGGCGATGAAGATCTGTGGATCGAATAAGAACAAGGAGGAGCTAACAACGACAACGACGGCGAAAATGACAGGGTGTTATTTTGACGCGTGTCATGTCGAGATGGACACGGATGCATTGGCATCGACATCGGCGTCGACGCTAGGGCTGGCGGGGATGCTGGATGAGTTCTTGTTGAGGGCTCTTAAGAAACGTCAGGACCGGCTGTTTCTGTTGAAACTCGACCGAGAATTGTGTAGTTTTATCGAGAACACAAGGTATGACTCCTAAGGAAGACATTTCCGTTCATGAGGAGCGGAAAACAGTTGAGCAGATAATGAATGATTCCTGTTGACTCAACTCTGTCAAGAATACGATAGGAGCGGCTAACTTTGATTTTTTTTTTTTTTTTTTTTGCATAATGATAGCCAGGAACAGCTAGAGTTTCCATGGCTGAACTCCTATTATAGGATGATGATCCATCGCTCGGCCATTTATTTCCAGTTGGCGAGGAAGGTCGATCCGTCGCAGAAGAGAATTACCTTGTCCAAGACTGAGCACTCGGCCGTGTAAGTCTTCCTGCCTCCTTCCCTTTTTTTTTGTCTTTTTTCTAGACGGTCTGCAACATCTTACCCAAGGATTCAAAAGTAATCATTCCTCTCTCTTTTTTTTTTTTTTTTTCTTTTTTACCCCGTCGCGTGTGGAATGATTTTAGTCCCGCACTGCGATTCTGCGATTTAGTCGAGGAGGAAGAGGAAGAGGAAGAGGAAAAAGTCAATGAACCGTTAGTCAAGCCAATGAAGGTCCTCAAACGATGTCCACCACGTCCCGTCAGTGCATGCGAAACCCGATATGGCAACAATAACAACAGCGCGACCACCCATCGACGGCCCGCCTCGATTGAGGAACGCGAAAAGGCTTATGCGGAAGCCAGGGCCCGCATCTTTTGCGAGCGCAACGTACACAGCAAGGGATCCATAGTGGGATGTCAGGAAGAGATGAAACCCTGCAAGGCAACATCATCGCCCGTGTCAATGGATGATCCATCCGAGGCAGCAGCGGAGACCGTGCAGGACAATCAGCGCTCAAAAGCAGAGTCAATGGTGTCGCGACCAAGCCCAGGTATGGGAGCACAGTATCAGCAACAGAACGAGGGTGGAGGTGGGTTAGTAAGACGACCGAGCACGAGTTCGACGGCTTCATCGTCTTCGGGAACTGCTGTGACAGATATCAGCGCACGATCGGAATCTGCCTTGTCTATGGGAAGCGGCATTGGCGGCAGTGATGGATTCCATAGTCCAGGAGCATCATCGACAGGTCGCTCGACTCCTGGATACGACTATTTTGACCGACATCAGCATAATCATCACCAAACAGGGCACCCAGGACCAGCGGGAGTTAGACACGTCTATCCGCAATGCAATGGAAGATGCGATGCCAATCCATCTGCTCTCTGCCCCACCGCCAGTATGGGCAACAGTTCGCGCCATCCAGGACATTACCACCAGCCCCAGCCCCAGCCCCAGCCCCAGCACCAATACGTACATTACCACAACGAGTACCAAGGACTCTGGCATCCAGGGAATACACGATTCGACGCATCTTCATCATCATCTTCTTCGTCGTCGTCGTCGACTTCATCTCATTATCACCACGCCTCACGATATTGCGCATGTCAGCATGTGGAGAGTTATGGATACTACTGCCCCTGCTCGCATGATGGGTATGGACACAGTGGCCGCAACTATAGCCACCCGCACGCTCCAGAAATGAGAGGCGGGTATCATTCAACGGGGTATTCGGGTCAGCCACAGTATCCACATTATCCTCATCCTCATCAGTACCAGTGCCAGCAGCACCAACAGCAGCAAGGGAGAGGGGTAGGAACAGGAGCTGGAGCTGGAGCTGGAGGTGAAATGTCGAGACGTGCTCATGGTCCACAGGTCCACCAGTCTTTGGGGACCGGGTCCCATCATGGTCCACATACATCTTCTGTTCCTTCCTTCTGTACAGGCCAGCAGCCACAACTCGCGTCGAGGAACGAACGTACGCTCTCGCAAACGCATGCGACTGTATCTTCCCACGACTTTCTTACTCCTCCAGCTTCAAGGAGGATAACGATACAGGACCCGCCCTCACCTCCTCCATCTCTGTCTCCGTCTCCGTCTCCGTCGCCGCCCCGATGTTGTGAATTCCTCCAACACCATCACCGCCACCATCACGCGGACCAAACCCGGATACAGCGTCACCATCACTATCGTCCCCACGAAGACGTCCAAGAGCCCCAATCTCACCATCACAGGGAGCCCCACAGGGAGCCCCACAGGGATGGAGAACAAGAAGGCGACGGAAGACCGGTGCCGCCGAGACTCTTCCAAGTTGCTGTGCGGCCATACCCGTCTTCGAATGGGTACCGACCCTATCGTCAGGGGATTTCTGTCCCGCAGCTGCCGCCTCGACCGCCTCACCAACATCCTCAGCATCCTCAGCGTCCCCATGTGCATCATCCGCATACGAATCAGAGCCGGTATCAACATCAACATCATCATCATCATCAGCATCAGCATCAGCATCAGGCGAGGTCCAGGCCTTCTGCGGCAACACAGCATCAGTATCACTACCATCACCAGCAGGCAGGGGCAGCATCTGGCGTTCCATCACAGGAATCAACCGCCCAGATGCCGACGTCGACGCCGACGCCGACGCAGGATCCTACGACTTTGAAACGACAATCATGGCGAATGCGCGTGGCTGCCATGACAGGGCGCGAAGAAGGGCTCCAGATAGTGTACGACGTTGATCGTCGACCGCCCAAATCCACAGAGCTCTACAACCCATACGAGTCCTCGTCGCCTACTAATTCTACTGCTGCTGACACTGCTATTACGACCGGTGAGACCGCAGCGGGTAGTTCAAAAAGGAATTGATTCCAAGTAATGAATCGTTTGTTTAACTTCTCTAGCTTTCCTTCTTTTGGGGACGCTTTTCTTTCTTTCTTTCTTTCTTTCTTTCTTTCGAGTGTAAACTGTGTAGGCATCAATAAAACTAGGATTTTAGCATAGCAAATCTATTGGCTTCGTTTTTTTGGTTCGCGCAAGGGATTGTTCCCGAGGTTATATCTTTTTGTGAATGCAAAAAATAATGATAATGAATATACAAAGCTAGTATACAAGAATAGTAGTAGTGGTGGTGGTTTGCGCTGTGACACGGCTTACGTATCCCAAGGCTGCGAAGAAACCGCTGTCTGCGAGTTATTCATAAAATACGTAAAGTCCGTAGGCCCATTCTGCGACGGCACGAGCGGTTGCCTCTGCAGCTGTTGATGAACCTGCTGCTGATGTTGCTGTTGCTGTTGCTGTTGCTGTTGCTGTTGCTGTTGCTGTTGCTGTTGCTGTTGCTGTTGCTGTTGCTGGTGCTGGCGCTGATGCTGATGCTGATGCTGGTGCTGGTGTTGGTGTTGGTGCTGGTGCTGATGCTGGTGCTGCAGTGTAGGTGACGCGTCCTGCGGCGAGTACCCCTCTCCTCCAATCAACGCCCCATTCGGCGTCGCCATTCCAGGTCCCAGCTGTTGCTGTTTTTGTTGTTGTATCGCGTTCGTCGCATCTGCGCCATTACCATGGACGCTCCTTTCACTTCCTGTCCCACCCAAAAGTTCACTCCGCGTCAGACTCTGCGCCAGCGGATGCGGATGAAGATGCATCCGGTTCCCGATCGCCGTGTTCGCGCTCACGCCCGTCAGACCGTTCTGCAAGTTCACACTATTGTTGTCCAGCAACGTAGGTGACACCTGATCCGACGACATTGCCTTGATACCACTACTACCATTTCCACCGCCGCTGTTACTGATATTGCTGCTGTTCCCACCATTCTGATTCTGACCCTTGTTGCTGCCACTGTTGCCATTGTCATTAATACTGCCGCTGCTGCTGGTCGCGCCATCCTTATTGTTTTGCATATACAGCATCCATTCGTCATTATCGATCGACGTCGGAAGGTTCCAAACCGCTGACGAGAACGGGTTCCGATAGATGCTCAATGGACCCGACGTATCCGCAGCAGTAGAAGCAGCCGTCTGCGCCGAAAGTCCATTCACGACCGACACTGTTGCTGTCCCACGTGCCGCAAACGGATCCATCAACGGTGCTGTCGTATAAAACGTAGTTGGGTCGGCCGTCTCCGCTACTGGCGACCCCGAGAAAACAGACCCCGCCGCCGCTGCCGCCGCTACAATCGCCTCGGACGACGATCCAGAATACGCAGGCTCCATGGCCGGATGACTTGGCAGTTGTACTGCAATTCCTGAGGGCGGTATTGCCGTACTAGGTGAAGGCGACGTATTCTTGGTCTGTCTCGGTCGTCGCGGGAGAGGTCCATGTCCTTGTGTCAACCCCGGGTGCGGCCGAACCTGATTATGGTTATGATTATGATGTGGAGATCCTGGGCTGAAATAAGGCGTTGGAGAGAAATGTCTCGAATTACGGCCCATGGGTTCTGCGTGCCGGATCCCTGGCGCCTGATAGTATCCCATGATCTGATTCACGTCAAACGCGAACGATTGTTCCTTCGGGATCGTCAGCACTGCAGGGGGAGTGTCCCATTGAGCCAGGTTGGTCCCATTTAATGCCGGAGCTGGATCCGCTCCATTGCGAGGTGTGTATTTATATCCTACTATGCAAAGAAGATGCGGATACGTTATTTCGATTAGTAAATACGAACATTTCAAAACATTTTTCGTAATCCACGATAACATATACGGAGACTAAAAGGTTACCTTCAGAGGAGCAAGGCAATTCGATGTTGCGCGATTTGAGCAAATTCCTGATATTGTCCCCGCACCATTTGCCGCTGAGCCACACACCCTCAATCATCGACAGACACCTGAGCGTCTCCACAGTCCGCAGCTTCGCCGATGCCGCCAAAACAGGATCCATGCTTGTACAATTCGTGATGTGGACAATTCCGGCCGTAAAAAAGATAAATACCGCACTGTGCAAAAGACACTTCAGCCGAGGAACATCCCGCAGATCATCCGTTGTTCTCATCAGGTTACTCGCCATTTCAATCGTATTGTTCGCTGCAGAGGTGCAGATCGAAAGCGAAATCGACCATTCGTTGGTGTTGTACGGCGACTGATGACTGTAAGGTCGGTGCAGAAGAATCAACGTCGCATAAAACGTCATATGCAGGGTGCATACGAATGTCCCGGATTCCTGCTGAACCGATCGAAACTGCAGGTAAGGCGGCAGTGTCAGAAGCCAGTCCGTCAGCTCCTTGTCCAGTTGTTCCAGCGGTGTAGGGTTGACCATGGATGAACCAGACTGTAATGAGGCCCTTGACAAGGGACTGTACAGGCTGACCATGACCCTACCCATGATCCTGGTTAGCGAGGCCATGTAGACAAAGTTTTTTTCCGAGTGCGGTGAAGGCCCTGTTATCACTGGTGCCGACTTTTCCAGGCGGTATTCCAACAGTGTATTTTCATCGTCAATGCCTTCAGGATATGTAGCATCCACATCGTGCTCGTTAATGCCCTATAAATATCAATGCAAAAGGTCAGTCGATTGTTGCTTTGTAAATGATACGAAAAGTGCATTAGCCCTAAACGAAAAAAAAAAAAAATTACCTGCGGACGACCGAAGGATGCAGAAACGAGGCGGTCTGCGACAAAGCAGGTCCACCAAATTCGGTTGCGTTCTTCTCGGTCCAGAACAGGCATGTGTGGATTCAACTTCATGCAATCGCGGTTCAGTCCCAAATGCTGTGCCATACGAATAGCGAGGCCAATGAACATCCAAGCACGATACCCGCCTCCAGTTCCCATCTGTTGATAAGACAGCAACACCAACCCGCCGACGCAGTACATATCGGGTGCATCGTAAATCGTGTCTAGAATCTCCTTTGCCTTGTCCACGAATCGAATGCCCACCGTTTCTGGCTTCGTTGGGTCTATCCTCAACGAAAGATCGTCCGAATATCGAGAAGCAAGAGCAAACATCGCGTTGAGCAGAAATAGAAACGAGGGAGAGTAGTCCCGGTTCTGAAGTCGCTTCAAGAACTTTGACCAGACAAAGACTGGTGCAAACGGATGGACATACGCAAAGTGTAAGTTGAGTAGCCTGGTCATCAGCCCTGGAGACGGTAAATCAGGGTTTTCGACAAATTTGCGTGCTGCGGGTTGCTCGCGTTCCCGTATAGCATAGCCACCCCAATGGCGGCGATTGTAGAACATTGGTGAGGACTTGCCGACATAACGCTCGTGCCCCTTGTGGTCCAACGTCAAATGCCCCATATCCTCCTCCAATGCATCGAGATCGTGTAATGGTGGCGTATTCAAGCCCAGCTGAGGCAGGATGTCCACCCCGGGTGATCGTTCAGCGTGATCGCCTTGAGAATGTTCTGAGCCGAGGATAGGTGAGGGCGAGTTAAATGACTGGAATGGGTTCTCCTTCAACAAGTCTTGATGAAGAGAAGTGATAAGGTGAGGGTCCACAACGTGCTGTATATCGTCCATGGGTGTGATGGACCCGCTATCTGGACTTTGACTCGAGTCCTGCTGCCTGTCAAGTAGATGGTTCTGAAATGAAAGTTGGTGATGTGGTTGCATAAATTGATGTTGTAGCTGCTGCTGAGCCTGGAATGACTCTTCGACTAGCTGGTGTTGCTGTTGTTGGAGCTGTTGATCAAGAGCGAAGTCTTGAAGTAAGGGAGGGTTATGTTGAAGCTCTGGCTTGATTTGTCGAGTTTGTTGCTGCTTCTGCTGCTGCAACTCTTGGTCTGTTGCCTTTATGGACGTCGGCTTTATGTTACTCTTGGTTGATTTCCGCCGCCTTGGCTTGGTGGATGTAGTTGAGGAGGTCGCACTTCCAGAAGCGTGAGATCCTTTATCGATGTCGGAGCCATCCTTTGATTCATCATCGACTATTCCGCCGACAATGGCTTCCATGCGATGCAAACGATCCTCGAGTGTATCGGTATTGGTATTGGCATTGGTGTAGCCTGTTATTTTCATATTCAAGTTTAAAAGACATTAGCATGGATCGATCATCAATTGGCAACGCACAACGCTAAGACACGATCTGAACCATACGTCCTGCGCCCTTGGGCGGTCCTCTCTTCTTTGTGGGGTCCAAGTACTGGCCTATGAGACGTAAAGCACAATAAAAGGACGTTATGTTAGGGAATATTGCTGAGCATTCCACTATCCATACAAGTGTACATGGCCATGAGGATACCTACATGGGATCTGAAGGAGCTCGCAGCTGGTGCAGACCTCTGGTTTGGCATCTAAAGTGGTCAAGAGATCAAGCGACCAGTCAGCCCATCTGGACACGGTGCATTATTGCTGCAGCAGAGACGAGATGGCGGGGACACATACCGCATTTGATTTTTTTCCTAATGGACGAAACCAAAAAGAAGCGGCGAGATGAGATAATGAGGGCATTAGACGTCCGATCGAAGGATAGTCCTTCCGCAGAGAGCACTGCTGAGCAAATTATTAAGCACAAGTGCGCCGTAGCGTGGACTATAAAAGCCCCATTGCAAAAGATGGTCAACGCCACACATCGATGTACAGTACTGTACACCCATAGCGAAGAGGGTCGTTTGTTCAGATCGAGAACAAAAGAACTTACTTTCTACAGTTGTCGCAGGCTGAGAAACCAGAAAGAGCAGCAAATGGAAAAAGGGGAGAGGTTAGTGGACGTTGCGTTATAGATCATGACACACCATGCAGATGGCATGGGTTATCAGACGACAATTGCGGGGATTGTTCATTTTTAGAAAATAAAAAAGTACCTTTTGTGACCCTCTGTCGTTCTTTGTGCTCGTCTTTGGACATGGTGCTGATGATGGCGGTGATGGTCGGGTCGCGCAATATGTGTTTTATGAAACTGATAATGTCGAGTTTAAATTGACAGGAAACAGAGGCGAAGAGGTTATATTAATCCAGCGATCAAAGAGGATCTGAAAGTGCAGTGTGGTGGTACTGCGAGTGTGGGAATGTCTGAGTGGAGGTTTTTTATGGGCACTTTATCATTTGAGAAAGAATAGGATGATGAGAGAGAAGGAAAGAGGTGTTTCTTGAGAACAAGGTGTTACCATGCAACAAAAAAAAATGAATAAAACAGAGCAGTGGATGAACCACCTTAAAAACGATAAGGACGGGTACAAAAAAGGAGATGAATGGGTGAAGTATTACCCAGACGGGAGCAGGGATTGGGTTTCCAAGTCGAGTTGAGGGGTAGAAAGGTATACTAACCGTGGGGCTTGTGATAGCGGGTTCTTGTCAAGGGAATATACAGTGGTGGCAAATTGTTGAGACAGAGGACAAGAAGACGAGGGACAAGGAGGAGAACGAGTGCGCGAAGAAGCGATGAGAGAACAGAGGACAGGATGCAAAAGGAAGGAAGGGGGGCGGGGGATGGGATGAGGGATGAGATGAGGGATGAGATGAGGGATGAGATGAGGGAGAGCGATGAGGAAAAGGGATGATGAGAGAAGGAGATGAGCAAAGACAGAGAAGAAAGTGTGTGCGGATTGCAAGCGAGAAGAAAGAGTGAAGAAGACAAAGAGATTACGAGGGGGGGATAGAAGGGATATATATGAAGAGGTATTTTAGCATTTGGACCATTCCCCGAAACCGCGCTTTTTCCTTTTTTTTTTTTGTCCTTTTTTTTTCGCCGCCGTCTTCTTTAAAGCTATGTATACGCCATGTGCACCTCCTTCATTCTAAACCGTCTGTCTGCTCATTCGCTTATCCATCGTCATCATTGGACGTCTGCCAGTCCAGTCCAGTCCAGTCCAGATCAGTCAACGGTATTTTTGGCACGGAGGACATTGTCATTGTCAGATGCGCAGATGTCGTTGTACGCCCAAGAAACCTGGAAAAATAGGACAGGGGCTTTACTGCAACAAGGCCTAGTGGTCCATCGGTCTATACGCGTACAAGGAGAATTAAAAAAAAGGTACATGGTTTACCTAGACATACCATGAGCCATGGGTACATACGACTATGATAAGAGCTGAGAAGCTGGATGTGTGGGTGTAGATCCGTATTACAGTGCGCTGCACCCTGCACATCTGGACTACAGCCCAACCGGCAGGTACACCTCGACACCTTCATTTCAATTAATTTCTTCAAATCCAAATCAATCCAATAAAGTCCAGCTGGAGCATGCTCTTCTGACCCTGGCCCGTCATTTCTCTCCGCCTCTCCTTCTCCAGAAATTGTTTGGGGACACAAACCCAAACTTGTCAAACAGCTTCCAACATCAACAGAACAAAGTTCTGTCTACGCTATCCATTGTTCCACTTTACACCTTGGCACTTTTGCATTCTTTCGTCTTTCTTTCCCTGGAATAGCTCTCAGTTCCTGTACCCCATCTGGATGCCAACCTTCCGTAAACCATGCTCATCTCAGCTCAGCAATTTCTTGGCATTCGGCATCTGATCGTGTAGGTGTGCTTCATTGGAAGCGTGAAACAGAAAATCCCCTCTCCTCCGTCTCGATCGCTCCTCTTTCTCTCCGGCAGACGCCATTGTCGCTCCGCGACTGCTAGACCTCCTATCTTCATACTGCAGCCGTATCCTTTCTAGCACTCTGCGAGCCCATTGCTTTCGATCATATTAACTTGATGATGCATTACATTACATTACATGGCATTGCAATCCCAAATGCAATTGTAGTCGACTCGGGCCCTCTTTCTCCTTCAAAAGAAAATGAACAATCCCCATCATACCCTCATTTACCGTTGATACGAGCGCAGACTCTAAGAAACATAGGGGGAACAGATGGAATCCACCTTGAGACGTTTGTGGTCTTTGGTCTTTCCAGAGATGGAATTTTGTTCCTAAAATGAGCGTCATTGGGTCAGCTCTCGTGTTGTTGTGTTGTTTGTTTTATTTGGCTCTTTCTTTGTTGCCTTTTAAGTTTGTTTTCGTGAACATCATTGTTCCTGTTCCCGAGGATCACAGCAATTGGCATAGGCCTTTTGATATGGAGTGTCCAAATTAACGCGAACCATGCGTGATGTACATGCACACACAACGTACTGTACACAACAGCCCATGGAAAAACAGGGTTCATTAAAGGTGGACCCTGGATGCACGCCCATACTCTCTCTTATCCAATCTGATATCGAGTAATCCTTTTTCCGAGTTCAGGGTCCTTCAACGACCTGCTTTATTTTGTCACAATACAGCCCACGTTCCTCGAAGCCTAGAATCTCTCCGGTACCATGGACAGAGTACTCCTGGACGTGTCAGAGTCATTTCTTGATCTCCTTCTCAATATCCTTTGTGTTCGCATTGCCCACCAGATCCCTGTACTGACCCAAGAATCCCTTCAACATCAACGACGCGTCCTCTTTCGACCCCAGTCGCTCTTTCAACTGATCATTCAGCCAGTACCAAAACTCGTTCTCCCTCGCAATCGCCGTGCCCGCCTCTGACAGGCCCCTATAGGAGGTCACAATGGGCTTCTTGGACGCCGACGCACTGGTCGACGCTGTCGATGTTGCGACCGCAGCCGCTCCTGCTGTACCTGCCGATTCTAGTTCCTGAGCAGAAGGCGCGGTGGTACTGGCCGCCTCAGATGTAGCAGCAGATGCGGGAGCAGCAGTTCCAGCCTTGGCGAAATAATGGATAACCGACCCTGACATCAGACCATAATCCTCCAATTTCTTGTTGTCCACCAGAGCCTTGCCCTTGAGCACCAGTCTTTGAGTCCCGACATCGATTCCTGCCTTATCCTGCAACGCCTTCTTAAGATCTGCAATAGTGCCTTGGGCTGGGACATCGACTGTCCATTGGCCAGACTTAAGCGACTTGATCGTCACCTGGATGTCTATCGAATTTAAAATTGAGACAAATCCCCCCACGATGAACGCGTAAGCGGATTAAATTAGTTACTGTCCTCCGTCTTGTCATCCATGCAACGTGTACACAATTTGCGCGTCTTTTTTTTTTTACCTCCTTCGATAGCTCCAGCCTTGATGCGCTTGGCGGGTCTTTCAAAGGTAGCTCTCTATTCGTGGCAGTTTGAAGAGTCGGGCGGGCGCGTTGGGGTCAGATAAAAAGCACACACATACACAAAAAAAGAAAAGAAAAAAGTGGCACTCAATTGTGTTTCTCCGCTAAACGCACATCCTTCTTCTATATATCCAGGGTCCTGGCCTTGTTCTGTTATTCCTATCCCATATACCTTAGAAGTCCAGTTGGGGGCGAGACCAGGCGAGATAAAGTCGGCAGGGTACTTTGTAGCCTGGCTAGCATACGCGACCAAAAACTGCGAGATGAAAAGCGATTCTTCCACGGACGACATTGGACGTTTTTTTTTCTCCGTAAAAATAGATTGGGAGTGATGTATGAAGTTGAGGGTTTGCTGCCGACTCCTTTTTTTTCTTTTGGTTTGTCTTTTTTATGGTCCTGCCTGAAGTAAATATCGGGTGTGGTCGTTGTTTTAGTTAAAGTGTTCCTTGTCCTGAGCAGCGCGTTGATGATGATTGATGCATCTGTTTGTTTGACCGAACCGAAACACCTTTAGAAACAAATAGCGAACAGCCCGCCATGATGTATCATGTGACATGTCTCGGGTTCGAAGCGTTTGCGCCCAAGTTGCAGGAGCAAAATCGGTAGCGAAATGGGGATTCCGTGAACGCGGATCGCGACGAAGAATATGAGCGTAATGGCCTTGACTGAGATTAATAAGGACAATAAAAGAACTAAAAAAACAAATCCACTCATCATCGGTAGGAGTCTATTGCTCTTTGTATATGCTTGTGAACGAGTCCTATTTTGAACGCATCCTTTCTTGTTATTCAAAAGACACCCTTACATGTTCTCTGAATGGATCATGCTTGAACGGGTATTAGCTATTCGCGATTAAGTCATCCGCCCGAGGCTGCTTTCTCCGTCGCGTCCAGCGAGAAAGAAAACCTCTGGATAAAAAATCGCTCCATGAAGTTCAAGGGCGCCCCTTGTGGAGTTGGGTCTTTAGACGTAATGGCACACATCCTGCGGAAGGCTCTAGTAGTCAGAAGGTCCTCTTGGCCTAGATATGTTAGTGAAATACAATAACACGGTGTATCCTCCTAGAAAAAGATAAATTGAAAAAAAAAAAAAAAAAAAAGATTCCCTCTCTACATGGCTCTTGTGAGGCGTCAGGTGAAGGGTTGCTAACATGGCCATCGCGTAGAATGGTTCTAGCAATGGCAGTCAAGCTGCACTCGTATGAGTGTATGGCCACAGAAGACGATACACCCCACCTTCACAGGTACGATAGAACAATGGTGTATCACCAAAGGCTCTGGGTAATTCTGGTTGGTAGCCATGGTGTCCCACTCGGTCTCTCATTTACCACTCGACTCACCTTTCTTACCGCCGATAGCCAACTATAGCAGAGTGAAGACATTGTTGAGCCTAAAAAAGCACGACGATGTGTACTCGAGGTGTGGTGTATCAGCCATACTGTCTTACTGCTTGTATCTCAGCCATACTGTCTTACTGCTTGTATCTGCCACTACACAATTTTTTACTGAGACCAGTTACTGGCTTCTATAGACATTTCTCTAGTATATAGTGAAATCGATCGCCTCTGCAAGACTGTCACTGCTACTTGTGGTCAAATGGTAGCGAAGTTATTAGGGGGACCGGCCTAAATTGACGACAATCTGGACGATGGTGTACCGCGGGTTGTACTACACACTACAAGAAATAGGTAGATAGAGCTGCTTCCAACGACCGAGTGCTTTATTGTCTTTGGCTTTGTCACCCTGTGCCTTGGGCGCAATTTTATCGAAACCCCTCCATACGACACTCAGTGCATAGAATCCGACTGCGTGTGCCAATGGACTATGGTCATCTCAATCTTTTAATCCACAAGAACCACCGTGCACTCGTTAGGTATTCAAAAAAACAACTGGTGTCATGAGTTTAAAGTCGAAGTTTTTTGACGGCTTCGCATCCATGTGTGTCTATTCATAGAGATAAGCTTGTTCTTAAGGCATCGAGGGGCTTGAGGAGGCCCCTTGAGAAGAAGTGGGGAGATAAGGAAAGATGATCCTGGTATCAACACGGGTGGTATCTCAGGTATGTCAAAATACGACATTCTTTACCTTGGTCTCTTGCGCCTGTCTTTACTTGTACAAATATATAGGATGCCACCCGAGGTTTTCCTTGAGGGAAGGAATCGTGCTCATCAACTTCCTGGAGAGTACGCCAAACATCTATCTCATCCCTGTGTGACATAGTATGTGTAGCCGTATTTGAGCACCGATCGATCTGGTCGGAGCTTGCTGAGAAGCGCAGCAGTTCTTATGGTGCTGGAAGGATATAAAGCACCCAACACCTAGAAGCCTAGAATGAGAAAATTCAACGGTAGGAGCTTCGAAGACGCCCTTACTTCCCCTCTTCCCTCCTCCATATTGGCATGACAATAGCACCTGTACTATATTTGACTTTTATTATCCATGTATAGTAGCCCAGTTTACTTAAAAGTCGTCCCTCCATGGATTTATTCCTTCTAATATTTGGCGTTAGTATTAATTGGCGCCGTACAAACCCCTTCCGCTCCACAAGACGACCCCGCACAATATGATACAAATCGAAAGGCAGTACTTGTCGTGCCCTAGAGCGTATTCTGACTTGGAGGCGTTCAGTCATAGCCCAACAGACGGTAGCTTCGGGTTATTGCCTGCTCAGTCAGGCTCAAATACCAATTATCCGAATGGATGCTTCCGTCGTCCAAGCGCTCTATACCACCTTGACCTTGTTAGCTGTCCTTTGTATACAGTCGTGCCACCGCTGTGCACATGTAGAGATAATATTTGACGTTCAATGGCAATCAAAGGATTCCGAATGCCCTTAATTCCGATTTTCTGCACTGCCAGAGTAAAGGAAAAAAATGTTAACTGCTGATGGTATGGATCTACTCAATCGTCAGCAATAGCAAGTGCCGAAAGATGATGTCTGGAAGGCACTGAGTGAAGCGATTAACAAAATCAATGATATGGCATATATCGGACTGGGATTACAACCAAAGCGCCAGGACGGCGCGTCATATAGCCTCGCCGCCGCTTATTCATAGAATCACCTCTGAACAATAGCCAGTTCTAGACAATATCCACATCCGCAACCCGCGACCCAGGAACTTTAGACTGTATCAGAGTACAATTAAGACGTCCTTTACATGGCCATCCTCGCACTGCTACTCGAATCGATTCTTGGGAATGAAGACAATCCATTATTTTCATTCTGGTATGTGCCCTCTGCTTATTCCGGCTTAATTTTTTGTCGTGTCCCTGAAAAAACAAAACGCTACGCGATTTTTTTTTGCCACCAAAAAATGTAGGGCTCTTTTTAATGACGCCTCGGCCGAGACGGCCTATTTCGCCCGGAAGATAAACCCTCTGATCAACAAAAAGTGAGCGAGCAGCGACAATTGACCATGCACTCATTCGCAGCATTCACCAGGACCTGGCGAGTCCAGTCAACAAGGACCGTCTACAGGCACGCACTCGGAACTCGATTCTCTTCCACGGTCGCCAGCCATGTCAATAGGAATCCAGTTCTGGAATTGCAGCAGCGGGGATTGGTCGCCGCCATGACCAGGTAGATCAGCTTTTTTTTTTTTTTTTTTTTTTCGGGCCGAGGCACCTTTTTGTCAAAGAAAATATCGGGTCTGCAGAGCATTGCTCAACACACAGAGCAAAAGCAGGAACCCATCATTGTATGATGCTGATATACTTACTATCTACGAACGTGTGTTATACTCTACAATTGCCTGTAGCCCTGATCTTGTGAGCCATGTGGACGCGGGACCAACAGCTATCTATTGTGGAGTCGACCCTACAGCCAGCAGTCTGCACCTCGGAAATCTAGTCACCCTCCTCGGTCTGCTTCACTTCCACATCAAGGGCCACACCACCATTGGGCTGGTAAATATATACTTGCATAAGGATAGTTCGGAAACAAAATGAACCGGCGGTTCGCAAAAGCGCCTTCTAACCACTAACCGAACGCTTCCTGGTCCAAATAGGTAGGAGGCGCAACCGGAACGATCGGCGACCCTTCAGGAAAGAGCGCCGAGAGGCAACCTATGTCTGCTACCACATTAGCCAGGAACGTCGCTGGCATCGACGCTCAGTTTCAACGGTTCTTTAAGCGTGGACGTACTTATGCGGAAAATCGAGGATACGCTGTTCAGGGCGGCGGAGGACATGTCAAGGTCGTTAACAACAAGACTTGGTTTGGCAAGTTGTCGGCATTAGAATTTTTGGGAGACGTTGGGCGTTATGCTAGAGTCGGTACCATGATTGCCAGGGACAGGTAATGGATCATCAAGAGGGTTTTAATTGTTGAACGGCCTTTGAGGCTTCACTATGGATCGTGCTGCATTTTAGTAGCGCGAAGAATGGGTCTGTTGTTAATGAACTTATGTATTATTCTAGTGTCAAGTCAAGGTTGGAGAGTCCACAAGGAATCAGCTTCACGGAGTTCTCGTATCAGTTGCTTCAGGCGTATGATTTCTGGCACTTGTTCCACGAAGATGGCTGTCGGATCCAGGTACGCATCTCTCGGGTCACGATTTTCAACTTTTTAATTGTATTCTCGATCGCTCACTCATTGCCCGAACTTGCTGAACATATCAACTTTACTAGTTGGGAGGAAGTGATCAATGGGGAAACATCACTGCAGGAATTGACCTGATTCACAAGAAGAAAAAGACGACGGAGGAGCAAGTCATTATTGACAACAGCGACGACTCTTCGAGCGAAAAGGCCATGAACGCCTATGGACTCACGATCCCGCTGCTGACCACGGCTACGGGAGAGAAGTTTGGAAAGAGTGCTGGAAATGCGGTTTGGTTGGACGAGACCATGACCAGCTTGTTTGATTTCTATCAGGTACGATTTTGCAGTGGGAGGGGAAATGAAATCTTTTTACTAGGCGGTTATCTTGTCAGCTAACGGATGGCCTTCTTGTTTGAAATATCTTTGATCAAAAATAGTTCTTTGTGAAGACGGCGGATGCTGATGTTGGACGATACCTTCATTACTTTACGTTGTTGAATGCGGACCAAATTAATACGGTGATGGAGCAACATAATGTAAAGCCGAAGAATCATTGCATGCACATAAAGAAGCTAGTTGGTTTTGGTGAGAGGTCACTAACGCAGCCCTATATATATATGTTTTCTCCCAGGCTGAGCCGGAAAAGCGTATTGCACAACATACCCTTGCCAAGGAAACCACAGAGCTGGTCCACGGTGGTAAGAGACACATTGGCCGCTTGATATGCTACGTTTTCTTGTACAGTTGATATTAATGTCGATCTTCCTCTTGCTCTCCCTTTTTTTTCGTTCTTTTTTCTAGCTGAGGCTGTGCCAAAGGCGCTTCTGGCGACTCAGGTACTGTTCGGATCATCGCTGGACAGGGTTAAGGGTCAGGAACTGATCGATGCATTTGAACACGATTCGAGAATGGTTTCATTGGCGAAGCCTCAAGTTGGAGAGATGAGTGTCGATCGCATCGCACTCGAGTGTGGGCTCTGTTCATCAAAATGTAAGTCAGAGACTGTTTGAAGCGAGAATGAGGGAGACAGAACCGTGGAGATCATTTCCTAATCCAACAATATCTCTTTTTTTTTTTTTTTTTTTTTGGACGAGTAGCTGAAGCAAAGAAACTGGTGAAATCGGGCGGGTTCTATATTAACAATATCAAGGTGACAGACCCCGCGTACCGCATCGCAGACAAGGATTGGATCGATGGCGCCGTGTGTGTGCTTCGATCTGGGAAGTCGAATTACAAACTTGTCAAGGCGGCGTAAAAAAAAAAAAAAAAAAAAAAAATCTCAGCGCATATAGACACTTCACATCACCAATACATTGTTCGAGTCTTTTTTTTTTTTTTTTTTTTTTTTTTCTCTGTTTTATGTTGCATCTTACAATATCATGAACAGTAAATACACCGAGGAAGCAATAAAATAACATCTTTGCAGATGATCACCTATAACTCCTTCTCCACATTCTGGGGCCAGCAGTTTCGGAGGACGCTTATCGGCCAGCCTTCATCCTTGGATTCTTCGTTCCCCCTGGGTCCGACAGCGACCCATTCGATATTATCATCCGAACCCCTTGCCTTGACCATGCCCTTCTCGTTCTTCTCCTCCGCCTCCGATGTGGCTGCTGTAACGAGACCTTCACGGAGATCGCGCAAGCGTCTGGATCGGGCAATGAAGTGCGCAATGTTCTTGATGGCGATACGGGCTGCGGGGAGGACGGACATGACATGATGGACATGAACCATGTCCTGATAGACCTCGATCCGGATGAGCTTCTCGGGATTCTCTTGCCCGAGACGATGGGCGTACAAGCGTGCGTCGTCCACGAGTCGGTCGTGTGTTGCTGTGTGCTGTGTGCATACGATCAATCATGAAGGGAAAAAAAAATTGAGTTTTGGATAGGTGCTACGGACGATGGGTAAAAGCAACTGGATTCACCTACTACGGAAGAAATGAATAAAAAAAGAGGTTGGTAGGAGAGTGATAATCTTACTAAGAGCGTGTCTGTATGTCCGGAAAGGTCGGCGCAATGGGCGGGCGAGACCAAGGGGTGCTGCGATAGGTGCGAGTACCATGCCCATTCGCGCTCCTTCCCGAAGGCGTTGCGAGCATTCGGCGCGGTGTTCACGTCGCCGCAGACGTAGTTGCTTGCGAGATGAAACTAGTAGATCGTATTAGAAGCTTATATTCTCTGGCGCAAAAGAAGGAAGGAGTGACCAAGACAACAGAGAAAGAGAGAGAGAGTTGCACTACCTTTTTAAACGACATGTAGGCCTCCTTATCAAAGGGACTCGTTCCGATGGGCCCGGGACAGTAACAATACCAATCGTCGCTCTTCGCAGCCGGCAAAGACGACGTCGGATCTACCCATGGCTATCAGACATAAAAAAATAAAAAAAATGCGCCCCAGACCTTCAGATAAGTTCATCATCGCTCATCATTCATCGTCTCGACAAGACACACAATTGCCAAACTTCACAGTCCTTTGTTCCTCATCCCGGCTTACCGACAAGAGTATCGTTGCATGGGGCATCCGCTCTGGCTTCACGTACTTTGCCAGATATAACACAAACGCCGTTGCCAAGTTCCCACCAGCCGAATCCCCTGCGATGACCACGTCCCTTGGCTCGATCCTTTCTTTCCCCAGAAGAGTCTTGGCCCTCTCCCCAAGGTTCAAAGCCTTGTGATCAGGATCCGTCAAGTAGAGGTAGGCGGCGTAGGCATCATGGATCGCGGCCGGGAACGGATGCTCGGGCGCCATACGGTAATCGACTGAGAGGATCCTCGTTCCGGGACCGATTTGTTTCGCGAGTCGGCAGAGAAAGTCCCGGTGCGAGGCTGGCGAAAGGAATGCGTGGCCGCCCCCGTGGAAGTACAGGATCACGGTCTGGTTGCGGGTAGCAGCTGTAGGGAAGGGGGTAGGGGAGGAGGAAGTACATTCGATCCATTCGCCACGCACGTTGAGGGTACCGTCCTTTGATGATATCGATCCAACCTCCTCCGGAAGGTTCGATATCCCACTCTGTATCGGTCGATGCATCGACTCAAAGTACTCCTTACTTGGATTCATTGTCCCCTCCTCACCACTACCATCACCACCACCTCGCTCTCGCACCTGTCGTCTCACCTCCTTTAGACTCTCCCTCTCCCTTTCCAACAACTCCTCCATCCGAACACCTATTTCGACGTCCCGCACCTCCACACTCTTCAGAAACATCGTCTGCAACGGCATCGCCGTCTCGATGAACCACCCCAAGAACCTGAGCTGCCCCACCGTCCGGCATTCAGATCCCACACACCGAACCAAGGCCATCAGGACTGTCCACCACCAGACCCACCCCGCGCCTTCCCCGGTCCTCAGACCCGAGGCCGCCGTCGTGAAGGGATACTGACGTGTCGAGATCCGGAACCCAGTGAGGATTAAGAGTGGGAGTTCGAAGCAATGTAGTCGGATCATGCTCCAGGCCGCAAGGACGAGGACCCGGAGGAGGAAGTATACGTCCTGGGGTTTGTAGAGGATCCCGCGGAGGTAGAGGCGTTGCAGGAACGACGGACCCGGGAACCGCGTATCAGTCTGCTGCTGCTGCTGCTGCTGCTGCTGCTGCTGCTGTTCATTGTTTGTCGAAGCAAGGGGAAGGTGTGATGATGGCGATTGATGTGGGGGAAGAAGGTTCGTCCCATGCAGGAGAGGTTCGTTCTCCGCAGGAAGGTCATCGCTCGAGAAGAGGGTGTCGGACTCGACGAGGAATGTTACTGTCGTCGTGGCCATCGTCGTCGTCGCCGTCGTGGTTTTGAGAAGCGGTGCCATTTTGTGGCTCGACTTTTTTTTTTTCTTTGCTTGAGGGTCCGGTGAAAGGGCTTGCAGTTTTGCAGGAAGAAAATGAGACCGAGCAGGAGAGGAATACGGCAGGAAGTAAAAAAAAAAACCTCTCCGGCTTCCCTAGTCGTCCACTGCTGCTTTTTGCTATTTCACGGGAGCTGGCGAAGTGCGAAGGATAAGAGGGGGGAGAGGAGGATGAGGGGCTGTTTTGATGTGGTTGTTTTTTTTTTTTTTTTTTTTTTTCACACGATGAAAGGGAGGAGCAGTCTATTGTGTATATCTACGAGCCGCGAAGCGTGTTTCTGGACTTTTCAAAGCGCTCCTTCGCTTGGGTCCTTTTGCTTTTTTCCTCTCACCGCCCATTTGTTTATCTGTCGGTCTGTCTGTTGTGTGGGTCCTTGTTCGGCTGGGGGATGAAGCATTCATGTGAAGGAAGCGAAGGTCGGAGCATCTCCCCCAACCCAAATGCTGGTGTGGTTTTGCGCATAAACGACAAAAGTATCCTGTCTATCCCCCCACATGGCTCACTCACAAGTACCTTGCTCTTTCTTTCATTTCTCTCCATCAACAAAGGAGCGCAGCCCTTTTTTTTTTTTTTTTTTTTTTTTCTGTTTCTTCTCGACGACCTGGAGTTGCTTGGGGACCAGAAAAGGAGAACAAGGGCAGAGCCGTGGGAGTTTTTGCATGTGCCAGACCAGCCTTAGTGCACCCCTGACTCGTGCGTACACTTCTTTTCCCTGCACAAATTACCAGTACTTTTATTACATGGGTCCAAGTAAAAAATCTACTATGTATCCTTTTACACCGCCTGGATCTGCGCTGGCCCATCCACAACCTCATCATCAACTATTGCCAAAGGAAGGAAAAAAAAATTGTATGAACACAGCAAGCATAGACAGATTAGAGAACATCTTCCATCACACCTTTCAAGAAAATGGGCATGCTACTCTCAAAGGCGTTTGGTCTTTCGTTTACCTTGTCGACGGAAGATAGTGATCTCCTGCTGTTTGAAATACCGGCGATTCTCTTCGTCAATAAGAACCAGGTTTAAATAGTAGCGAGCCGAGAACTTCATGTTGACTAGTTTCACATATCATCCCCATCCAACAAAAAAAAAAAAAAGGAAAGAAAGAACTGTTAGCATACTCAGTCATATTTTTACGCGTCCTTCTTTTCCTTTCTTTTCATGTTCTGTGTGTTGCTAAGGGTTACCATCACGGAAGGTCGGCGTAAGCTCAAATCCGCTCAAGAACAACCGGATTGGGATGGTCTCTCCACGAACGGGCGCACCATCCATTATCTCAAACTTCGTGATTGTCTCGCTCTCGTTGTACTGGTTCGGTGGTGCCCCCGTGGTCTCCCTTCGGATAATCGACAGCTCCATATGTTTGATCTTGATCCGCACCAACAAGAAGTAAATCTTGCCCACAATCACGTCCTTCAGATGGTACCTGTATAGTAGATAGTGATCCCAGGAAGGAAAAAAATAAATAAGCGTGCTCGTCAATAAAGACGCCTTTTTTTGGGGGGGGGGGGGGGGGGTATTGATTCACACAGCTACACCAAGTGTGACTTTCAGAGAAAGATGGGCCTCATTCCGTACCTGGACTTGTTGTACTCAAACTCGATATGAAGACAATCCTCGATACCGACTTCCATCTTGATCGAGTTATTCCCGTCCGCGGGCATCACATACGAGTGCACCCAAAGATCCTGTTCCTTGACTACATTTCCCAATCGGCGTTGAATCGTCACCCGCACAAAGTATCTATTCCCCCCATTCGAACCAAAAAAATAAAAGGATATTAGCAGGTTTTGTCACACCCCATCAATGACTTTTTTTTTTCTTTTTCCAATTACATTGACATCCCGGTGGTTTCGCTTCGTACCTCAGTTTGACGTTGATGCCATGATAGCTCTCATATTGCTTCTCCACGTTTTTGAATTCGAAATCCAGTGTAGTGTTGCTCCGCAGTTCCCCCGGCATAGCCAGTTCCTGTTGCATCGTCCTGAACTCGTAATGGTTCCCGCGGTCGTAAAACAAATCTACGACGAAGCAATTATTATCAGAGGAAGGAGGAAGAGGTAAATACATCATTTCAAGTTCTGTTCTTTGGGACCAAAAGAAGGGCGAGTCAATAGCGGTCGGTAAGAATGGTTGGTTACCTATGCTTCCGACAAACTCGACCTTGATTCCGTTGTGCTCGACCTTCTTGCCATCTCTGACTCGGATATTGATCTGTATAGAAAGAAAGAAGAAAGAAAAAGTGTCGTGTCGTCAGAGAGAACAGCCGATAGATTTCCAGTCCCTTGGACAGGTTCCCTGTGTCGCGACGCGAGCCGATATGTCAAGCCCCCATTCGCGGGGGGGTTTTTGGCATACCTTTCCTGCAACGGTCTCTCCATCAAAGTACAACGGGAACTTCTCCTTCCTATCCTTGTCCACCTTGGCCTCGATCAGCTTCCGCTCCTCCTGTCCGTTGAGGTGGATATCAATGTCGATAGGCGTTGAGAGTCCGAAAAGATTCTAGGGCGGGCGTATTTGGACAAAAGAGAACGGTGAGGAGACAGGAGACCATGTGAAAATGAGATGACTAGCTCATACCTTGCAACAACTGATGAATGACACCAACTTACAGCGATGGCCATGACGAATGAATGCTGTGGTCAAGGAATTAATGGAAAGGATGAGTGCTATGTGGAGAAAAAAGACAAAAGGAAGAACCTCAGGAACCACCCATTGGGAATAGTGGGGCGCCGTGGCTTGGCGTTACAGAGGGCTGAAGGGCCAGAGGCGGGGGGAGGTCGGGGCTGTGCCCGCTGGCATGTAATGTGCGGTGTGTTTGTGCGCAGAGAATATTGTGCATCGAAAAAAAAGAACATAACGGGTTTTAATGATACGGTGGTGGTCTACATGAGCAAATGCTTGAATGAAAGGTCTATCTAGTATGTGAATCTATCCGCTCGTCTTTTACTTGAAGACTCCGCTGCCGCCCCACCTCAACGAGGGTCTCATGCCCTTGTGCACAATCTGCTCCAGCACAGAGACGCCCTCACGATCCAGCTTCTCCAGAATAGTGTTGTACACATGTGGCATCGTTGGTGCCAACACTCCCTTCTCCGGGATCTCGCCCTTCAGCAGCATCTCCGTCGCCATTGCTGCTGGAAGTCCCACAGTCTTGGCCATGGCCGTGTAGGTCTCGAAGGTACCGTACGAAACCAAGGTCGAGGTACGTGTCTGCTCCGATCCGTCCTTCAGCTGTACTCCAAACTCATGGTGCAGAATCACCATGTCGCGTTCCAGAGGATTGTACTTGAGCTTTTGCATCAACAGGCTGCAGAAGCTGTCGAGGACTGTCGGTGAGTTCTTGGCAGTGAAAGGTGCCACTTGACTGTTATTGAAGGTGGGCATCAAATTAAGCCATTGGAGGGCATCAACAGCCTTGTCGACACTGCCGTGGTTCTTGGGGAGGTCGAGGCGATCGGCAATCGCAGCCCTGCGGGACTCGTTGTCGTGATGGGAACCGTTACCAAACAGGACACTGTCCATGAATTCAGACTAATTCCAAAGAAAAGAACTAGTTAGCAATCGTTCTCAAAATTCTCCGAATCGCTCCTTCTTCCTTTAGTTTGATGACATACCCATGAGCTGAAGTTCTGCTGGCTGTTTTCAGCGTTCAAGAGTCCCAGCCTGTTGAACGAATACATCAAATCAGCATATCCCTATTTGTCGTTCACATAATAAAACCGATGTGAGTGCCATGTCATATTCTGAAGGAGATTAAAGAAAAACATCGCTGGTCCGCTTGCATACCTTGTAGCGCAGGGTTCCTCGGAACATGGTGTCCAGCTTCTCAACGGGGCCCAATCCATATGTCTGGGCATAGCTCAAGGAGTCGCGGTTAGCAACACCCTCGAGGTTAAATCCTGGATAGATGGGCACATCAGGGAAGTGCTTCCTCATCAAATCCTTGCCAGAGATCTCGTGGAACCCATTGTGCATCCTGAACTTGGCATCGTTCAGTCCAGCCGTCAACACACCTCGAGGGGACCAGCTAAACTTGTAGCTCAGGGGGACGTTTGAGGCTTCAGGAGCAGGCAAACCTCCGCACCAAGACACAAAGGATGTGACTTTTCCGCCCTCGCTCTTGACCTCGTCAATCATCTTCATGGCGCTCAAGTGATCGATACCAGGGTCCAATCCGATCTCGTTCATGATCGTAATGCCAGCACGCTGCGCACGCTCATCCAGATCCTTCATGGCTGGGCTGATATAGCTGGCTGTGACCATGTTCTTCTTCTCCTGAATGCAGTGCTCCGCAATGATGGGGTGGAAGGGTGCGGGGACAAAGCTGACAACGATATCAGAGTCCTTGACCAACGAGGCCATTTTTGCGTTGTCCTTTACATCCAATGGGACTACCGTGGTGTTGGGCTTGCCCAAAGCAAGAGATGTGGCCTCAGTCTGAGAGTTACTGGCAATCGTGATGCTGACGTTGGGATCCCTCAGCAGGTAGTCAACAAGAGGTCCAGCCACGAAACCAGAGCCGCACAGGAGAACCTTCTTGGGCTTGATGCCCATTCCCACGCTGGTCTCACCAGTAGTGCCGAGGGAAGACTTGAGCTTGGCCAGCGTCTCCTTGGCGTGCGCGTTCTTCAAGACCTCGCTCAAGCCCTTGTGCGCAGGCTTGAGGGATCCGCTATCTGCAATGGTTGCTCCAGCGAGGACAGGGTGATCGTGGTTGTCGCGGATCTAAAAAAAAAAAAAAAAAAAAAAAAAAAAAGGGCGACAGATGAGTCAGTTTGTCGGCTCTCTTTGTACAAAGCGTTCAAAGAGAGAGTTCAAGGAGACATACCAATTCCTTGATGAAGGGGTAGAGCGACTCGCTAAAGTGCTGGCTGCTCTCCAAGGGGAGCTCCGAAGGAAGAATGTCGACGGACATAATCTGGACTCCGATAGCCTCAGTATCCTTGTGCTCTCTTCCGTTCACTGCATCCACATAGAAGAATGGATCCTCGATCGAGGTGGCGTGGGACATGAATTCGAAAGAACCCTGAGGATGCAGAGAGGATGAACAGATACAGAATATATGTCAGTATGAGCATGTCTCATCTGTGTGGTGCAAGAGGAGAGGGGACAGAAGGGACAGGGAACTGTGGCACAAGCAGCATTCGTGGCCCCTTACATTGATGTCGCATGAGATGTCAGCAATGCTCAACATCCTGAACTTGTTGGCAGGATCGCTCTGGACAGTCTTCAATTGCTCTGTGGTCATCAGGCGAGGGTACCGGTGATCCCAATACGCGCCGTTGATGACCATGGACGAGTAAGGCGCAATCTCCTTGTGGAAGACAGAGGTGAACTGCTCAGGATGGGCAAAGTACTCTTCAGCAGTTGTGAACTCATTCTTGGTCTTGTGGCGAATATGGTCTTGGATATTGACCTCTGCAGCATAAATGCGATCCAAGCGGGCATCTATTGGAGTGAATATTAGGTGAAAGCGTTAACGACATGCATCTCTTGCAAATATAACGCAGGCCCTGTCCATTTTGAGCAGCTTACTCTTGCTGGTAGCAATCTTGGCGAGATCCTTGGGATCGACAAACTCGTGGGGGAGTGACTTGAAGACGGCCTGGGCTCCCTGGGAAACATTTCCGCTTCCAGTGAATGTAAAGATCATGGGTCCGAATTCCTTGGGAGTGCCCTCGTCTGCGATGGTGTTACCCAGAGATTGGAGCGCAAGCTTCGCAGAGGCCAGGGACTTGTAGTTGTGTGCCATACCCACATGCTGTCAGATCACGATGAGGAGGGGTTGTCAGTAACTACTTTTGCAGATCACAATCACAAAAATAAAAATAAAACCAGGGAGCGGGCATGGCATGACACCTAATTGTAGCAACATACCAGGAAGGGGCTGCTGTAGCCGAGACCGAGCAGTCTTTGACCCAGACCATGGACTCCATCGATCATGCCAGCGTAGCCGGCATGCTTTCCAAACAACACCAAACGCTGCTTCCTTTCATTAGCCATCAGCTCATAGTCGATGAGGCGGATATTCTATAACCATCAATGTACAAAGTAATCGTTAATGGAATGTGTTCAGCACTTTTCTCCAATGCATAAGACGATCACGGACAGACATCGAAATGAACTATAGACATACTTTGTCGAGGACATCCTGCAACATGGGCATGTTGTACTCTTGACCCTTATGCGTGTGTGAAAAATAGACATAAGTCTTGCCGGGGAGCAGATCCTTGATGGGGACCTCTTTGATTCCCAAGATGATATCCGCAGGCGAAAGGTCCTCCTGGACAATCGCTCCTGCAGCACGATACTTGTCATCTGAAAAGATGCGCTTTGTGCTCGGTTGAACATAGACCTTGATGCCCGTCTCCTTGATTAGTTTTTCAACGGCCTCGGGTGTCAGGGCCGCACGTCGTTCCCAGCGATTCTTGCCTTCTCGACGGATTGCAATGGACTTGTATGGGTTCAGGGAAGTGGTGTGCTTTTGGTATTGCTGATGCTGATGCTTCAGGGGCGCTTGGCCATGCTGCTGGATTGTTGGGATCGACTGTGGGAAGTAGGTCTTGTCGGAGGCGACTGAAGATGACGACAGATGGCGTCTTGCGGAGGAAGAGGAGGATCGACGGATGTGGGAGGAGAGATGGCGGGCGGTGGCGCTAAGACGAGGCAGGACCTTCGAAGCCAGAGATGCTTGCGATGACATGGCTTTCTTTATTATCGTACAAGGGAAAATGGGATGGGGAATTGGATACACGCGACTCGACTGGACTCGACTCGAAAGATAATACACAGAAAGACTATGGGTGAGGAATGAGAAGCGTGGCGAATGAGACGGAATGAGGAATGGCGAGTAGAGAGAGGAGGGATGAGGAAACAAAAGAAGAAGAAGAAAAGTAGAAGGAAACGAGCAGAGGACACCTTTTAAAGCGGAAGGGAGGGGCGAAGAAGGCGGGGGACATGCGTGCTGCCTCTCCACCTCAATAAACCAGTAGCGGATCACCTCTTCCCCACATTGCCACACCTTCCCCATAGTCTTCCTTTTTCACCATTCATCGGCATCGTCGCTGGCATTCGTCCTTGTCTCTCCTCTTCCAGGAACCATCCAGGGTGTGTGTGTGTGTGCATCGGCATCAATGGAACATTGCCCTGGGGCAGAGATGACACCGAGGGGCACAGAGGACGAAAAAGCACCCGTGTGAAAAAAACGAGGCTCCTTCCTTTTTCGGCATCACCCCGTTTAAGGTTCATGTGAGAGTACGTCGTGCATGGTACCATGGCAAAATATAAAAAAAAACTCGCTTCGCTCCTTCTTCCCACACCCCCAATTGAGGAAGTGGCAGACAAAGGAGCCAGGACATGTAGGGGAAGGACTTGCTCCACTCCGCCAGGCACCAGCATACGCCAGTGGGTCTGTCCTGTAGCCCGGTGTCTACGCGCATCCAGGCCCCCAATGCTGGTGCTCCCCCCTGTGGATGTGGGGGGAGAAACGAATTACATCCATTGTTCAGTGCCTGAGCCATGTGACCAGGCGAGAACCTTGTCCTGTCTTCCAGCCAATCAGGCCCACCTGACCCCCCAGGCTTTAGTGCCTACCCCCTCGCGGCCAAAGTGCTCCAGTCCGTCATCTTTACGGAACACGGCTCCCCTGGCTAGGGATGCATGGCCATGTCTGTCCACCAGCTCAAGCGCACCGCAGTCCACTCAGATTTTGTTTATTCTCTTTTGTCCTCATATCTGCCTCGAGCACCAGCGGAACAGGTACCACCACCAAGCTACGTCCTGCCAGTCTCCTCCCCCATGTCCCTTCCTCTATACCTCTCAAGCCAGGGCCGCAAACCCGACCCGCTCATACCCTGGCCTCGAAAAATCAAATACCGTGTAAACGCTCCTCAAGAATGCCGTCCCCAGCAGCACGGGTCCGGGTGAGCTCCCAAACACCTTTGCCTGACACATCCCAGGCAAACCACCGCTCGTCCCCAAATCCGACTTCTTCACCCATTCCTCATACGGAATCCGATACACGGCCCCTCCGATCCCCATACAAAACTCCAAAGTCCCCTCACAGGGAACTCTCCAATACCCATTCGCGAGCTGCTTTGACCCCGGAACCTGCTTGAACAGTGCATCATACATCTCTCGTGGGAGATAGATCCCATCAGACCCTGAATCGATCACCGCATACGATCCATCCGACCCCGGCACTGTCCACGTCGTCCCCACCACGCTCGCAGAGGTACCGGCATCGCGCAACAGCAACCCTCGATCAAGCTGTACTGCCCAATCATACGGACTCGGCCCTCGATCCGACCACCGGATCTCTCCTCGGAACTTTGCCCTATCCACCGCATTCAACAGCAGCTCTCCACCTTTTCCTCGCTCCATCGATCCACTCAACCAAAGACTCATAAACCCCATCCCTTTCGTCCCATCATCCCAAATCCTCAACCCACTCGAGGCAGGGTATGCCTCTCTCGACAGCGTCGAGGAAGCCAGATGCTCGGCCTCTTGAAGATTCTGGACCACAGTCGCCGCAATAATCGGACTCTGAAGATTCAACCCAATGATCCCATCGACTCCTGCGCCATAGGACTTGAACAGTCGTAATCCCGGTTGGTCAACTACCAGCACCGTTTGGTCCTTCACCTCCAACATAGTTTCCATCTCCATCCCCATCCCGGTTCTGATCTTAGTATCTGTACCTGCCAAAGTTGCGGTCCCGGAACTAGAAACAAACCGGATCGTATCACTGACCAATGACCCATTCGCGACCGTCCCATCCCCGTAGAGCTGCGCCCACCTATAGGTACCCGTCAACCGATTCTGGGTCGGCCTGGCCGTGATCGACGCCGAGGCGTTATACCGATGGCTCATTGACACACATTCTGGGTATTTGCATTCTGAAGACACGACTACCACCAGGTCTGAACCTGTGTCGACCAACAGGTTGAAATGCTCTTGCTGATGCTGTTGTTGCCCGGGTTGTGTAGTGGAGCGGAAGGTGCCGAGAGAGAAGGTGGCCGTGTAGCCGTATTCCTTGGGGACCGTCGTCAGCGAAACCTGGACCACGGGCTCTGTGTGTTCAACCGACATTGTTGCGCGTCTGGAGAGAGCTGAAGGCGAGAGCTCAGTACGATGAAGTGAAAACCGGACGACGGCCTTGGAATCCAGATCTGAAACGTCCGGGTAATGGATGCCAATGTTGCTGTTGCTACCGAGAGGACTGTGTGGCGATGCGAGAAAAGGCGTCAGGAGTAGTAGCACCGTTGCCAGAAGCGCGAAGACCCTGGTGGTTGGTATCATCGTTTTGTTTGTTCGTTGTTTCAACAGACGGTATGTGGAAGGGAAACGAGCCCTGAGTGTGCGTGCAAAGAGGTGAAGGAAAGAAGCAAGCAAATAAAAAGAGGGAATGGTCGAGTCTTTGCCTCTGATGCTATTTTACATTCGTTTATCGCTATATTGAAATGCAATCTATCAGCAATAAAGAAAAGTGTTGATGAGGAGCTCACTTTATGGAGTCTTTTTTTCAACAGTGCGTGGAAAAAAAAAAAAAAAAAAAAAAAAGAATGGCGACGGATCAACCTGTTTCTCTCTCTTTTCTCTCTTTTTTGTGATAGTCATCGTGATATATCCCAGAAGCTGCAGCACAGCGCAGCTATCTCTCGTGTAGTTTACTATTCTTTTCCATACGTCTCAGTCGCGTCGCGTAAATAGTTTGAATTTTTTTATTCCGAGAACGGGCGTTTTTTTGACTGGGCGGGGACGTGTTTTGGTGGCGCTTTTTCATAATTTGGTGGCAACCAACCCTTACTCCTCCCCTCCCCCACGCCAGAATCTCCATTCAACACACACATCACACCTCCAACCATGACCAACCCCGGAGACATCAGCAACAATAACAACACCAACTCCCACACCGAAGCAGTGGCCGCCTGCCGATGGATGGACACCGTGATCTCCACTCCCGAAATCAACCAGGCCATCTTCACAGACACCATCGACCTCTTCCCCGACGCCGTCCTCCACAACGCCCACGCCTACGCCTACGCCCGCTGCAGCTCTTCTCAGAGACCACAACAAGGAAGTCATCGCACTCAAAAACCGCTCAAAGAGATACACTCCAAGCTACAACAGGCGTTCTACCAGGCTCAACAAGCTCTCGCTCTTGTGGCTACTGAGGTAAACAAAAAACAAGCACACATGGACAGAATGTACCGCTCGAACACGGATTGTCTATCTTTCTTCTCTTTTTCTTTATTTTTTCTCACTGCCGATACTGTCTTCTCTATCTTGGCCCTCTCCTCTTGGGGGAGGTTTTTTTTTTTTTTTTTTTTTTTTGTTTCTGGGTCCTTTTTTGTCGTACGAATAGACCCCGACCTGGAAGACCGCGTCCTCATCAAACAAATCACTCACGCTCGATCCCACGACCTTGGATGCCTTTGACAAAACAACCGCACATCTCCTCGAAGCCCTGACCGATTTCGAAACCATGTTTGCTCGAGACCTCTCGCCCCATCTCATAGAATACCAGCGTCGTCATCGTCTCCATTCTGGGGCCCTACACGAACAGGATACCATCCCAGGTAAAGGCCTTGGCCCTGGCCTTTTTTTTTTTTTTTTTTAACAAAAAAAAAACAAAACTCTTCTAATTGATCTGCTAAAATATCGCTTCTTTCGTATGTCTATGTATATTTATATAGGCCTCGGTGAAGAGGCACGCTCACTAGTCTCGACACAAGACTCCCTCCTCCAGATGTTGAACAGCCTCCAGACCCTGAAACGCTCCTTCATGGCCTTAACCGATCCATCTTTACCGTCGGGACTCCACCAGACCCTTGCCCACGCAAGAAAGGATTTGCTCCGCACCTCGTCGGATGAACCAGACATCCAGACCATGCTCGACAGACTATCGGCCATGTCCATGACTCTCGAACGCACTCTTCAGCGCATACGGGGGACCTGATGTCGAACCACTAACAAAAAAAACCCCCACTTCGCAGGACATAAATATAATGGGTTATTTACATAAAAAAAACTTGCATAAGCAGCTCAGAGGGACTCTTTTCCTTTACTGCTTCTTTACTGCCTCTTTAGTTACTTTTGGCTACTACTTTTTGGCTACTACTTTTGGCTGCTGCTTTTGAAATCCGTGCATTGGTTTATGCTGTGTCTCTCACACGCGAAAGAGCAATGGCTGATCCTTATGGAATATCCGTCTCAGCCTCTCATCCTCCGCCAGCTCCTCCACAACCTCCGCCGGCAGCAACACCTCTCCTCCTAAAACTCCACCCTCAGGCACAGGCACATCCGTCCCATCCGGTAACGGCATCCCCAACAAAAGCTCCTCCAACCCCTTGGCGATGCCCTTCTTATTGATCTCCTCCCAACATGTCTTCTCAAAATGCGGTGCTGGGAACCCATACGCCCCCGTCATGGCTGTCCTCAAATGGACTCCATTCCACACTACAACATTATCGACCCCCCTCGTCACCGACCGTCCAACAGCGAATAGATGTCCATAATAAAACAAACAGATCAATCGGATCATTAACAAGGGGCCCATCCGTGCCGAGAAAGGAACGACCGCGTAGCGGGTATCCGCCCTGACCTCGACCTTCGACCCAGGCGGGGCCTGGGGGTCCGGGTTCGGGATCTTATGCGAAGGTGTCATCACGTAGATGAAATAGCACCCAAGTCGGACATCAAAGAAGTAGCCCATCGTACTATCCGGCATTGGTCCCAGCTTCAGCAGTTGGTTCCTTTGCATCGTACTCTTAGTCAATCCGTCCCAGGTTTCGGTCGTGCACATCACACTACACATCGGACACCTGAGCTGTGAATTCTCGAACTCGAACCACGGCTGAATACATCCCTCTAAATGGAAGCAGTGCCGACAACTCTTCAGCTTTACCACCGTCTCGGAAGCGGCTGTGCTACCGGGTTCGGGGAGCTCGAGCGCTTCCTTACAGATCGGACAGTTCGGAGCTTCGGACGTCCCTGACGATAGAGACGAGAGCATATCCGGATCTGCCGCAACGAATAAGCTCAGCAGACCCGTGCTCCGCTGATCCAACTCCTTCTGCCGCTCCTCCCTCTTGAAAACCACTGTTCCGGACCGGCTCGACAGGTCCTGGATCGAGCTTGGAATGCTTGGGTCTAGCTGACCCCACTGTTCCCGAAAAAATGCCCCCAAATCCATGTCCTGCAACAGATTCTGCGGCGGCACCATGTCCGTCCGACCCTGGCCCTGAGCTTGACCCTGAGTCTGCCCAGAGAGTCGATTGAGCCTCCAATCCCGCTTCCGGATCCGATTCTCCTTCTCCAGAAACAACCACTCCACATAATCCGTCATATAGAACATCCGCCGGTTCGGCAACCTCTGTCTCGGACAGAGCGGCCAGAACTCCGCAGACGCAACCTCGGCCTGGAACAACTTCTTTGCTGCATATTCCCACCAGGCCTCGCCCTCGTCCGGAATGTGGCCCCAGGGTTTGGAACAGTTCGTGAAGTTCAAGGTCTTGTTCGTCCGCCCCAGCTGGTTGAACATTGCCTGCGGCAACAGGAACTCGGCCACGATCTGCGGCCACACCCTTGCGGTCTCTGTGCGTACCTTCACCTCCTTGGTCTGAAATCCTTGTTGCTGCTGCTGCTGTCTGTTCCCGGTGTTGTTCGCGCTCGCGGCCCGTTCATTCGCATCGCGAGCCCGCTTCGCCAGCAAGAGCCTTAAATCTAGCTCCTGTTTCGTAGCACGCACAAACAACCCATTCGCTTGATTCCTCAACCTTGATTTCTCAGCGTCAATCGCCTCCTGCTGTCTCGTTTGGCTCTGCAAATCCCCCTGTACCTTCCTCTCCATCCCCTTCTTCATCTCCAACGCTGCGTATGCGCTATCAATTTGACCTTGGGTCCACGTCTCATAAAGTGGCTTTGTTAACTCGCTATTCCTCGTGACCAACTCCTTCAGCCGTTGATCATACAGACGAATCCTTTGCTGACGCTCATTACGCTCTTGCCAGCTGGCCTGTTGCAGGCTCGCCTCGAGCTGTCGCAGCTGCAGCAGCTCTTGATGATAGGTCACTCCCTCCGCATTGATTCGCTGTAATTCTGGTTCCAATATTGCCATGGTCTCCAACAGCCTATTCGCATCCCTCACCCCTGAGAGCCTGGCCTCAATCAGGTTCCGGTCCACACGCATCGTTTGTAGGGTCCTCTGCTGAGCATCCCTCAGTCGTTGCTCGAGCACCTCCACATTCTTTGCCGCCAACAGCAGCATCGCGAGATTCGTGTCCTTCACATAGCAATAACAATCCGTCGTCGTCGACGTCAGAGTCTGAGCCTGAGCCTGAGCCTGAGCCAGAAACTGGAACTGACCCTGGGTCAGAGTCTGCCTGAACCAAACGGCGCACTCCATGGACTCTGTAAACTGGATCTCGCACACCTTGGCCGAATTCGGCGTTATCCCTAGGACGTTGTAGAGCAGACTCGAAAGCGGACCATCCGGATCGTGCCACGTCCGCAGTTTCTCCATCGCACCCTGTTCCTGCTGGCATTCAGCAGGGTCCTTTGGGACGGTGACGGTAATCAGGGGCGGGGTATCGTGGATGTTGGCAGTTTGATGCGCGATGCCGCGGGAGAGGACATAGTGGGCGCCCAATCGGTAGAAACTATCGGCCCGGTTCGTCGCCGTGAAGTTGATCACACATAGCGGCAGGATCTGCGACTTTTCGAACCTATGGATGTCGTTTTTTTTTTTTTAAAAAAAAAAAAAAAAAAGAAAGAAAGAGAATGGGGGGAAAGAGGTAGAAAGTTGGTTAGTTATTTGAAAGAGCTGATATATAGAGTCGATATACAAATTCCCTAGAAAAAAGCAAATAAAAAAAATAATAAAAAAACGACATACACAATCCACTCCTTGTAAGCATCATACGCGACCGCAGATTCAAAGCCCTCCGGCACAAACATCGTATAGTGCCCCAACTTCCTCTCCTCCCTCTCATGGGGCTCGACCATCAACCTGCCCAGCAACACACAGCACAACACGATCGAGAACTCTTGGTCGAAGCTCGTCTGTGGGTCCACATACTGCATACACTTCTCAATCGAATCCGAGAAGTAAACGCCCTTGCCGTAATTCGCCCGGACCGTCATTCGAGGGTCCAGTCCGTTCAACAGTATGGACCCGACCCGGTCTTGACGCGTCCCATGGAACAATACCTCGTCCCGAAACAGCCACTGCGGGTCCACATCATTTACCCCCTTTCCCACTGTTGCCGCCGTCGTCGCCCGTAATCCTGTTCCTGTTCCTGTTCCTGTTCCTGTCGAGGTTGAGGTTGAGGTTGACATCGCCATCGACATCCTAGTCTGAGCATGAGCTTGAGCCTGTTGGGCCGCAATCTGTCGTCGGAGCTGCTTCTCGGCCTGGTACCTCATCCAGATCACCGGGTTCCTGAGCAGGTGCACGCTCTTGATTTGATAGTCCGTCTTGTCGTGCGCATGGCTATAAAACTCCTTCGCGATCTTCCCACACGGGTCTGGATGGAGCACCGGGTCCAAATTCAGCAGGAGGTTCTGCAATGGCTGAGAAGATCCTTGGCCCGGCTGTGAAAACCCTTGGGCCATAGGGGCGGGTTGCTGTTGCAGGACCTGGGGGAAGGAGGACATGGTCGTTGGGTTGGTTGGACGTTCGACTGGGATGGCCTGGGTCCTTTCGATTTCGGGTGGACAGTTCTCGAAGAAGGGGCGGAACAGGTCCGAGAACTCGGTGGAGCAAGTCTGGATGAGCGGCATTTGTCTAGTTCTTTGGGGGGGAAGGGGGGGTTTTTTTTTGGTTTAGGTCTGGTTGGTTTTTGGTAGCTGTGTGGTTGGGTGGATAGGGAGGGGGGTGCTTGGTGTCGAGAGTGAGATTGAGAGAGAGGTCCTGTGAGGGGGAATCACTCTCTACGAGAAAGAGAGAGAAAGAGAGAGAGAAAGAAGAAAGACGCGCCAGGAGCTCGGACGGGGCGTGAAGACGAGTGTTGTATAGCGAGAGCTGAGTGCCGAGGTGGGGCTGGGTGGACGAGTGGGTGAGAGTGGGTGGGTGAGCGAAAGAGAAAAGAGAACAGAGAAGAAACGTGGGCGGGCGGTATAAAAACGAGGGCGAAGGCACTGGAAAAAAAAAAAAAAAAAAAAAAAAAAAAAAAAAAAAAAGGCGATGGGGAAGAAAGAAAGAAAAAAAAAGGGGCGGCGGCGGGATGGTCGGCGCAGTCAGCCGCACGAGGGGAAACAGCGAAGGGAAAGGCTGTGGGTGCGTTGAGGAAGAAGGAAGGAGGGAAGGAGGGAAAAGGGGAATGGGATGGGGGATGAGGGATGCGGAATGAGGAATGGACACAGCGCCTTCCCCCAACTGCTTCGCCCCCCAACTGCTTCGCCCCCCTCCTCCTCCCCTCCTCTCTCATCCCAGAGACAAAAGAGTCGCCTTTCTGCTGTGCTGCGGAGATGTCGAAGCTGTCGGAGCTGCCGGTGTGGCCGTGCATGATATTAAAGAGCATGACATTAAGAGAGTCGGTTTCTGCATGATATTAAAAGAGTCGGGTTCTTTTTATTAGATTAGGTGGATTACAGGCGTTAGAAATACAGGACGGAGGTTCTAGTGGATTATGATACAGGTAAAGCGAATATACGTAGGTAGGTAGATGGGTAGATAGGTAAGAGTAGATAGATGGATAGGATGAGCAGGATTAAAGAAAGAAATAGGAATAAAAAACTCAATCGTCCTTAAAGCGCTTGCCAAGGGCGGGTGAGGAAGCACCAGAGACAAAGGACCGGGGCGAGGTTGGGCGCGAGGACGAACCAGAGTGCATGGACTCTGTCTCGACCATCTCCGCGGAGTAGTGCTCAGCCAAGGGACTGGGGCTGTTTGGCGACGATCCAGACGACGCACCCCTCAACTCCTCAAGCACCAGACGACTCGGGCGAGATCGTCCCTTCGCCGCCACCCCACTGAGGCTCATCCCAGCAGTAGCATCCTCCTCGATGATCGTCAGCGATGTCATGTTCAACAAGGAGCTGCGTTTCGAGGACGATCCCGAGGATGAAGACGACGACGACGACGACGACGAATAAGATAAGCCTTGCACCATAGCGACGTTGGTCTCCTGATCCAGATCCAATGTCACGACAGATCCAGCAACAGAGTGCACTGATTCACGACTCATACGACCATGGCGAACATGAGTGACCGAATCGCGAGGCGAGGACGTGGGCGAGGGGCGAGGGGAGGTGCGGGGGGAGTTGACGGTGACCAAGACCTCGACCAAGGACTCGTATCCTTGCCAACCATTCCAGCTCTGACGGTACGAAGCATTCTTCTTCTTTGGTGCCGCAGATCCCGAGGTCGGCGAGGACGGGGCGGACGACTGTAACAGCTTGTGCTCCTCCATCTCGGGCTCGATAGAGACCACAACGACCTTGGCCATCTCCATCCCCCTCTCCTCGGTTGACTCCTCAATGTTGTCACCATCCTGACCCCAGTCCGTGTCCTGCTTGAATCCCACAAAGTCGTCATCATGTGCGCTATCAAAGAGGGTCTGTTTCTCCTGATGATTCATAGCATCGCCCAAATCGTGGATCACATGAGAAGCCTTGGCGTTGTGGTGCTGAGGCAGGACCGAGGGCAAGAAAAAGGATCCGATCCAGAACGCAACGACCGCGTATCCCGCACCTCCGACCAAATCGACGACGTAATGGTGTCCGAGGTACATGGTCGCCCACCAGATCCAGAAGACGTATCCGACCACGAAGGGGATAGAGCGTGGGCCAAAGATGTAGACGAGGAAGAAGGCCAGCTGCCAAGCACAGGCCGAGTGGAGCGAGGGGAAGGCGCCAAAGACGAGGGGCGAGGCCGTGAACGTGGACTTGTACATGTTTGTGCCGAGGATATCATCGACGCGTGCGAGTCCACCGGGACTGCCGGGCATCGAGTATGTCGCCGGCTTGAAGCTTCCGTAGTTTGTCTCGTACCCTGGTAAAATAAACGAAAAAGAAAAAGAAAAAGAATGGGTGCTGCGTGTGAGAGCCCTGCTGCCAAGGAGGATATATATACATATAAAGAAACCACTAGTCCAGACTCTATTCTGGCTAAACAAAGGACCGATTTGAGAAAAAAGTGTAACACTTACATGGTGGAGCACAGGGAAAGAGGATTTGCGTGAGCACACCGGCGAGGTTCATGTAGCCAAAGGTACGGGCAAAGACAGGCAGGGTACCGGGACGAGCAAAGTAAGCGATCATGGCAGCGGTGATGAAGGGCAACGCAAAGTGGAGCACACCGTAGGGCATCCAGGCCAGAAGATCCTTCAGGGGAGTGGTCTCCTGTGCAAGCAGCTCGGAGATGTTGCCGCCGTAGAGGATGTTTTCAAGTGCAGGCAGGACAGAGGTGAAGATGTGAGGTCTCCAGGCTGCGGGGATAAACCGACAGCAATAGAAGAGGACCAGCCAGGCCGCAATAGCGGAGAAGGGCAGCATGAACTGGCGGGTTCTTCTGGGGATGAGGAGACCGAGGGCGGTGAGGGCAATTGGGAGCTTGAACCAGATGGGTTTGTCCATGATGTAGTAGCAGAAGGAGAAGAGGGTGGCGAGGAAGAGGTACTGGAGGTCATAGAGGGTGTAGCGGTGGTTCCGGAGGGGGGCGATGGTGGAGAGGGCGGCGGCCTTGAGGCCGGAATGGGCCCTGCGACACCGCAGAGAGAGGTTTGTGATCGAGGGCATTGTGCGACGATTGAGGGAGTGATAAGGGGATTAGAGATTAAGGATTAAGGTATATATTGGATGGGATGGGGTCGAGAGCGAGCTGGTCAGTGTAGGAGTGAGTGTTGGTGGGGAGGATGCATCGGTGTTCAAGACGATCCTCAGCTGCGGGAGAGAGAGTGGAGGTGGAGGTGGAGGCGGAGGCGGAGGAGGATGGGAATGACGCAAGTGGGGTGTGAAGGGAGTGGAGGGAAAGGGTCTGAGTGAGTGAGTGGATGAGTAGGATGGGTGTATATGTAAGCAGAGCGGCAACAGACAGCAGACGAGCAAAAGGCAGCAAACAGCGAAACGGTGATAGCAGAAGAAAAAGAGGGGGACCCCTTTGCGACCTGGCCTGTTATATAGGGCCCACTCACGCCATCGCACCTCCACCGCGACTGAATCGCAAGTGAATACCCTGTGCTGGAAGCACGGGAGAGGGGGGCGCCGGAGGAATAAAAGGGTGTTTTTTATGCCGGTGAGCGGAAAGGGACTGCGACTGACAAACCGGGGCTAGCACACGACCTAACCTGCTGTAGTCTAGTCTAGTCTAGTCTAGTCTGCGTCGGTGTACACGCTCAGAGTGCGCACACACACACTCAAAACCTGCTTTGCTCGCTTGCGTGTTTGTTTTGTTTGTTTGCCTATTTGCCCGATGCGGATGACGAACCAATCCCTCTCCCGACGGAGTCTGAGTCTTTTTTTCTTCTTTTTTCTTCTGCGGTTTACCCAGAATCCATGCCCTCTTTCAACCCAACTGCGCGCGCAGGATGCATGATGTGACCATGCACAGGGTCTTCCATATATGTCCATCCTGGCCACGCTCCATCTAACCGCGCAACGGCCCCTTCCTTGACTTGTCGCGAGAATGACATTGGGCCCCCATCAATCCCCTCTCCTCGCTGACAGGCTACATACCTCATTCTTATCCCCATTGCCCGTTGTCCATTGTCCATTGTCTATTCTATATTTACACACCCACATATGTATATATATCTCACATATATCATGCCATGGGCCATCATAGGTCATGGTCATCAATTGCGTGTCTGCGCACGTTAGACTAGTCCATGTTCCCGCTTGGCTCGCATGCATATAATCCATGCAGCTCATCATCTCTCTCTCTCTCTCGGGGTCTCTCCCCCCTTGATCGGTCTATTCTCTCTCTCCCTGACGAAAATTCCATGTCGTCCCTGCCCTATTTCTGTCTCAACCTACATTCGCTCACACTCTTCCTCATGGTGGGCCCCAACGAATAATGAGAAAAATAAAAAAGACGATCCAGAAAAATAGGCTGCTCTTTATATCACTTTGCTCTTTTTTTCCTCGGTCTCTGCTGCTCGTCGTTGTCTTATTGTGCATTAGATTAGATACCACACAGTTCTGTTGTTTCTGTTCACACGCGACCACGGATCTGACTTTACCCTTTTTTTTTTCCCTTTCATCTCTTTCCCCCCTCGTGAAAAGAAAAGAGAGGGAAGTACTTAAAAAGAGCTTACTTTAGCTGGAGCTGAGACTGAATTAACCCCTCGGGGGGAGAATGGGGGGAGAAAAAGTCCCCGCCGGACAAAACGGGCGGAGCATCGGACCAATGCAACATCCGCGAAAGTTGGGGGAGTTTAAGAAAACAACCTCACGTACACCGTATCAGACCGCATACGTATGGCAAAGAAGCTCCTACTATAATACATATCATCCCTAATTCGACGAAGTCGGGGAGACACATCGACACATATCCAATCTGGTAACCGAGAGGGTGGGGGACCAGACAGAAAAAAAGAGATAAGATGAGATTTGGTTTCGACAAAACCGTCCGTCTCAACCCACGGTAACCTTGTCCTTGATTGCTGACTGGACATCTCCCCCCCCCTTAAATCCTACTGCAAAGTTGATCATCTGCTGCAAAAGGATCCCCCTTTCATGAGGAGAGAGGAAAGGAGGGGAGGGAAAGGAATTTGTTGTTGGAGCTGCGCATAACATCAAACAACAACAACAACAAAAAAAAAGCGCATAATCCAATGTTTGTGCAAGTTTATTTGTTTCTGAACCTGTTCTTCATTTGTTGTTGTTGTTTGTTGCCCACAACTGCAGGTCGTGTGCGTGGGGGAGGGAGGGGGGAAAGAAGGTCGCAACGACATTTTTTGTTTCAACAAGGGAAAATAGACTAGACAAGTTATAAAACTTGTATGCGCACGCACAAAAAAAAAAAAAAAAAACTCTCTTCCTCCCCCTTCATGCCCTTTTTGCTTTCAAAGGCCAGAACTTCCTGGGGTTTGGTTCCATGTTCCCTCGATCGCTGTGTGCACAAATATTCAATTGGGCGGAAAACGGGTTTTTTTAGCCTTTGATGGCTCAACCGCCATCTCACTCTTGGCGACGAGTAGCCCATATAGCAAAAAAAAAAAAAAAATATCTCAGCGTTCAAAGAGTACACTTAGACTATCTGCAGACTATGGAAGGAAAAGAACTTTCTACAAAAATAATCCAACGGACATCTCTCTTTCTTTTTTTTTGCGCGGGCCTACCTTTGTTCCTTTTTGAGAAACTGAGTCGTGTCGTGTGAGAGAAAGAAGAAACCTTGTTACTCCGACGGAATCTTGGGGGGGAGGAGAGAGGCATGGCCACACGGTCCCACTTTGTTGTTGCCATTAGGAGAGGAGGAGGAGAGGGGGGGATATGCAGCGAAACGAGAACAAATCTTTATTTTTTCTCTCGAATGCTGTTTAGAAATTAAACGCGAAACAGAACTAAAGACCTTGTCCCTTCGTCTTTTTCCGGAACACTGGTGTTCAGAATTTTACATGTCTTTTCGTTCGTAACTTTTTTTTTCTACACAATTTCCCATGCCTTTGATACAAATTGAAGGGTAGACTAGACTGGTTTGTGCCTTGATTCATGCTCTCTCTAAAATGATATTCCGCATCCAAATTAATAGTTTATAACAACTAGAATCTCCTGACCTGCAATATGTAATACAAGAGCACTGAAACAGCATATTTCCATATTTGTCTCCCAATGCTTGCTGACTGGCCGTGATAGTGGTGCTGGCGGCACTAGGATGGGGGAGTAGCATTGAAAAAAAAAAAAAAAAAAAAAAAAAAAAAAAAAAAAGCGCGAAGCTGGGCGTGCTGGGTTTTATTGAATAAAGACTGAGGTTCAAGTACGGAAGGCGGGCATGTGTCTTGAATACCAAATAGTTTCAATATCTCTTTTGTTCAATACAATCATCTTTGACATTGGGGCATGATCTTATCCATAAGAAACTCCTGCCACTCTTAGCGGAACAAGACAAATCTTTCGCATAAAGAGGATAGTCGGACATCAATTGACTCTTAACAGTGGAACGAAGCACTGTCGCAAGGTAGTCTTGCATTAAAAATGTCAACGTCCACCATGTTGCGGTGATCCCGGCAGGTAGTTTCAATTGAAGTACAGGACTTGTTCGGCCATTTGAGAAAAGCGACAGCAAGTAGGTTACTAGCATTTGGCAGCAGTGAGTCACACTGTACTCTCCCAGGCATGCTTTTCTCTTGAGAGAAGGAATGGTGGAGAGCTTGCTCTCCCATGTGGAATGCTTGTGCCAGTGGTCAATGACAAACGGAGCGTCATCCTTGACGACAATGTCCTCGACCATTTGGGGCGATATCAACGTCATTGGTGTTGTGAATGCGCGGGGTAGGTAATTTGTTCATTTTGCCATGTTAATATAAATCTATATATTTTTTTGCTTCTACGCGTCTACGAAGGTGGGATCGGCAACCATTTTGGCTGTCCGTCAATACGGGTGCGGACTTTTAGCCTCTGTCCATGAATTCTCTGCATCTGGCTATGTTCACTGTCACACATCTGATGCCTCACAGATCCGAGTAGAGAAGGGAGCTACTTTTTTTGCGTTGTTGTTTGTTTCTGGCATATTAGTCTTTGGTTTGTGTAAGACTTGTGGGTGAACGAGGGAAACGAGTGAACAAGGCGAGTGAACAAAGACGCTAGACTGTTGTGAGTATATGAACTGGGGCCTACATAGTCTGTCCTTCCTTATATATATCAGACGAATAAAGGTCCTGATTAGAATCCATGGTTCTAGACGTTTTTTTTTTTTTTTTTTTATTGACGCCAGATCCCCCCAGGCGTGCAGGCGTGCCACAGGCTGCATTGTCCAAGCCTCGGCTTGGACTGTCAGCCGGCCGATAGTTACCTAAAGATAGCTATCAAGAGGCCCCCACTAAACTAATGTAAAATGAGGAACCAAATACCTATGGTGCACATTCTGAGTCGTATGGTTTCTAATACTTGAGCCGGGGCCCAAAACCGCTACGCAACCTGTCGGGTCCGATGGGTCCTCTCCTAGTCAAGATCACGGGCCAATATGAATTTTATCCTCCTTCCTCTCTCCATCTCGTTCAACACCACCTTTCCCTGGAGATGGTCCACCAAGCGGCTGTCTGCTCTCCTCCTCGCCGCTGTCGTAACCTCCTCTTGGGGCTGTTGTCTCACAAAGCCCTGGGTCTCACCTCCTACCTGGACCCCGGCTTTCTTCATCCTCGTGCATATGCCCTCGGACTTTTCCCATGCCACTGTGGCACTACATCGCTCCTTCCATAACTCCTCTCGGCCAAAAGCCTCAACTCGTTCTACAAAACGTCCAACCAGGTAAGCCGCGATGCTCTTCGACGTCTTCAAGAGTAGCGCCCAATCCGTTGTCAGGAACTTTGGTACGAGCCCGTGGTATATGTCTGTCGTTGTCCATAGCCTGGTAGGCGGTGCTGCCTGCTGTACGTTTTCTTGACTGCTCACTCCTTCTCCTTCTTCCTCATGGACATTCTCTCTGTCCTCGCCACCATTGTCCCTGTCTCGCCGCTCCTCCAGCAGCCTTATCCAGTCATCATCTCGCGTATCCACCATCGTTTCCACTCCCCGGATATCACGCAGACTCCACCAAAGGGTGTCTAACTCGCACGGGGTAAAACTCGGTTCGGTGCGTGTGAATTGTCGACCATCCTTGATTGCCTCCTCCATGTCGCACAACCACTTTTTCCTCGCCTTATCTACCAAGGTGCGTCCAAGACTTAGAACCCCATCAAGTGTCTTTCTCCATTCTTCCTGTCGTCTGTTCTGTGTGACTCTGCAGACCCAGAGGTGCTGGGCATCCTCCACCATGGTAAGGCACACTTGGCATCTGTCAGTGGTATACAGATTCGGCTTCCACCTGTGCATGTACTGCATGGTTGGCAGCATACCATGGATTTTCTTGATCCTGTGGGATCGATGGTTGCAATCCGCAAGGCTGGTGAAAAAACCCCCTGGCGGATTTTTCTCATGTATTATAGCAAGGCTGGATCGCCACTCCACTTCTTCCCACTGCTGAATAAATTGTTTCGTTCGTTGTTGACAAGTCCATGCATGATGGTTTCTGGCTGCAGACTGATGCTTGATCAATTGGCGAATGTCGTCCTCCGCTGACTGACCACAGAAAGTCGTATGTGTCTTCATGCTCGTGAAATATTGTGTGTTCAGTTGCCATGGCCGTCGCCCACTGTCGTGTGCGTTGTCCGCCAGTTCGTCGGCGGCCTCATTTCCAGTATCGCCACTGTGTCCTTTAACCCACTGAACATTTACTTTGCTGCCCTGCTGCGCGTACGCCTCGTAGATCACAGCCCACCAGTTGGCATATGCTGCTCTCAACCGCCGTCGTGGAGTAGTTGTATGTCGATTCTTAACTAACGCCGCAAACTGTTGGACCACTGCTCTATTGTCGATATGAATAATGGCGTTGCGATCCCGGGGACAGCACAGAATTGTCGCGAGCAGACCCACCAGTTCTGCTTTGGTGGATGATGCGTAATCCGTCGTTGTACCACAGATAGCCTTCTGAAATGAGCCGTCGACGCATCTATAGACACTACCGAACGATTGGCTGACTGTGTCCGAGCCAGCGTTCTTCACTGATCCATCCGAATAAAGGACAATTTCCTCCAGCCCAGGCGGGATCCTCCATCGAGTCTCACGGATCGTTTGCCATGTCTCCTGGTCAATATCAACCCATGGGAAATCGATCATTTGTGCTGGCGGAGCCAAGGACGCGAGCGCTGCCGCATCCTGAATGGTAGTTGGCTGTGAATCCATGTCCTTGAGTGCTGCTTTTTCCATTTCATGTACCTTCTGGTCCTCATCCATCCCATTATATTTTTCACGTCGCTGTCGCTGTCTATATTCCTTGAGTCGGACCGCGATATTGTACGTATGCAAAGCATTCTCAGCAGTACGCCTCGCTTGTCTGTCCTCGGTCTCCGTGAGGGGCCCTATCACCTCTCGCAGGATTTCAATCCATGGTTCTAGACGTTTCGGTGCCGCCTTTGCTCATCTTTACATCATGTGATGAGGGCGACGTTGATCCAATCTTAGACGCGTCTAGCGTCACATGACAATACCAATCAGAGCTAAACTCTGACAACTAGCATTAAGAATGAGGTGCCGAGTTCACGGCTTGACACGATGCCGCCCATGTATTGACAAAATACCTTTTTGTTATGTATCGGGCCGGTCATGGCGGTTGGGGTCCGGTGTGATGTAGTGGCTCCTAATCAGGTAAAAAAACAGGCTGTAAATACGTTGCTCAATAAAGGTCGCTATGAGAGACCGGGTCTGATAGATCACAAACGAGTGGAGAGTCGACTCTTTACAGAGGGTCCTAACGTAGTCGCAAAGAACCTGATCGACAATAGTCTCTGAAGACAGCGTCCACTCCACTCCTTCAAACTCCTCATAGTGTTGCATAAACTCGTCGTCCATCCTCTGAATGGCTCCAGTGCTCAGTGTGCTTGTGGAGGAGGTTGACGAGCGCGGGGTCGACACAGATTGTGATGAGGATGGGGTCAGTGACGAACCTGCAACGCGCGTGCGTTTTGCTCGCACTGGACGGTCTGCAGGTCCTGAGAGTCCTTCGCTGAGAGGGCTGCTGGCGTGTCGAGCCTTCTTTATTACATAATGAAGGTAATATTTATACTGCTAGATCATGTGCTTAACACCCTTCAAGTACCCCAGGATGAGGGACTCAAGGTTTGCGCCGTTCTCATGAAAGCAAATAAACAAGCGGGCGAGGAGGGTGAGGAGTGCAGCGATATCAATGGCAGGCGGGGATATCAAAGGAAACAATATAGGTAGCTATTGGGAACATAACATAAATCGACATTGTTGCCAGCGAGAAGCCGCCTGAAAGAAGTTTGTCGTTTGGAATGAAGAATGATTAAGAAAATAAAAGAGAGAAATACCAGGTGAGAGTGATGCGATGTTGAAAAGGTTATGCCTCGTTAGAAAGGAGAAATAAAAAAAGATCGATGTCCAGAGGGAATGCAATGAAAACAAGAGCAATGGCAGTGGGGCAATGGTAGTAGGGCTAGCCATGGAAGAACGATGAGGGGAAACAGTGCAGAGGTGGCCCATGCGCACCCTTTCACCATTCCAACGGAAGACCGAGAGAGAGAGGTTCCTGAGACTCTTAAGCTATTGACGAATAAGACGCAGCAATCACTGAAAAGTCGCGTCCACTCAATAATAGCTGTTGCACCAATTCATTGCCATCTCTCATTTTACCTCTTCACTCCCCTCGCTTCATTCCCTCTTCCTTCCTGCTCTTTACACGCTTGATCGACCAGCCACAACATGCCGCCTCTTCGCATCGGAAACAAAATCAGCCAGAAACATCTCTAGTAGACAAGATAATGGTAGTAACTATGGAGAGTGCAGCCTCTGGTTTTAGCTACGGTGGCCCAGCAATGTCTTCCCCGGCCGCGCTCGTGGCCACCCTTTAGCACCCTTTCTTGTTCGGCCAGACTGTGGAGATGATCGGTCGGAGTTGTAGTTCTCGCAACTTTTCCCTTGGGAAAACTGTAAGCACGACATCGCAGCTTCATCGGGTTGGAATTAGCTTGAGGTGCACTCATGCTTTAGCAGACTGTTGCCGATGACATTCCGATTAAAGTCATCTCTGGGGCACTTGGTCACCTGAAGGACTCCACATTCTTGTATGTTCTTCGTTGGTGCTAACCATTACAGCATATTTTTTTTACTCAGTCTCATTAGGAGAGTATGTGAAAGAACTGGTGCCTACAGAAGAGGAAGCAAGGATACAGTAAAGCAAGGATGCAAGGATGCATTCACCTCTCGACGTGGGCAATTTATGAGTCAGGTTGAGTCACCTGTGCAGCTGTGGATGTATCCTGATGGTCAGTCATCGGCCGTCTTAGTGAAGCGCAATCTCTATGAATGGAGAACACCCTGAGACCTGATGCTGTCTTTAATACATCATTCAGGGATTGTTTGTTCTCGTAAAGGCGTATACCAGGGTTACTCACCAGAGCCTATCGTTGCCGAGGATTCGAGCCTTCAAATAGGTTGAAAAGAGCTGACAAACAAGTCGACGAATCTAAGCAGTATCAGAATGGGAAGACTATTGAGAGCGACGAGTGATCGCTGGACTGTAATATAGACGATCGAAATAAACGAGTTCTAGAGAATGCTTCAATCGATTTTAGTTGGAGTGAGGGATTTTGCGTCAGAGGAAAGAGGCGTTTCAGCAGAAGAAGCTCATGAGGAGCTGCTACTGGAAAACGCAAAGCCCAACAGAGTGTTCAGCTCGTAGATAAATTTTTACGGAAGTAAAGACCATCTACGCATCAAAGTTGCGGAGGATCCACCTTTCAACTTTGCTGTGTATCATGCTCTGTTCGTATAACTGAAGGCTCGTCATTTTCTCCTTTGGTTCATCCGTAATGGCGTTTTCATTCTATCTAAGTCGAAGCACCTCATGTGATGCTTTATGTCCGGTCAAGAAGGCTCATTTATTTTATGACTTATTTGTTTGTACATCGACGTGAACATTGTGTGAGAAGCGGCATGGGTCTATAGATATGGTCCCTTTCACAAAAACTCCTTCCTCGGCTGTAGGTCATGGGCTGTGGTAGCACAAGCAGCTTGGGCTGTCATCGTTGCCACTTTGGCCATTGCTTTGGCTTCCATTGCTTTGAAGGCCGAGTCCACGCGAGAAAAAAGGTGTCGTTGAAACTGTCCTCGTTAGGCTCGTTTCCAATGGTCCGTCATACAAGCTTTGAGCGATTGTTGTCATCCGAATGAATATCCTCTCTAGTACCGTGCTTCCTTGCGTCCGTTGCCTCCTCCGATGGAAGATGCTGTTGTTGAACGACCTTCAGCTAGCAAAGAGAAAAGAGAAAAAAGTGGCTATACATTGTTCTTCAGAGTCGCAAAAGCTCGACGATATTAAGGATTGCAGGCAAAACGCCTCACACTCCACTACCACTACAGTAGTTAAGTATGAACCACCGTAGGGCTTGACTCGGAGAGCGTGCGAGTGAGGGCATCTTGCGCGCAAGGGCTACCTGACGGATCTCTCCACATGTCCGCCTCGTAAGCACGGCTTAGCGAAAGGAGGCGTCAAGCTCAATCTAAATACCCAATGGTAAATGATAAGGCCCAAGCGTGCTCTGCCAAAAGACCAATGGATGCATCAATGAACACTAGCAGCTACCTCGGACATGTATCCAACATGCAAGACAGTGGAGCAAGCACAGGCTGAACCATGCCCAAGGTTTTGACAACGCGTGTGCCGACTAGTGCCACCATACCGCCCGGCGCCCGTGAACACTGAGCTCTACCTCGTGCAGTAGAGTCTTCATGTACAGCGAGCGGAACCCAGGCGTTCCATCAGCCGACTGAAGAAATGAGAGTTGATTCGTACCTGTTGTTTGGAAAAGCAAATCCTTGCTTCCAGAGGGAAGAGTGGGCAGAGACCTATCGAGCCAGTAACATAGATGGGAAGAATAGAGATGCCTCGCACATTTCCAGCAGTACCTTTGTGTTCTCCACTCCACCTCGGTCAGTCCCAGCAATGTCGTCCAGCTCTACTTTCATCAACCACCGCAATTGGGCAATAAACACAAAGGGCCACATAGACATTGAGACGTTCGTCAAGAGTTTCAATTACACCGACAAAGTACAGGCGCACCACGACTACAGGAAACTTATCAACGACGAATGCATTGGCAAGACGCGCCGACTGCATTGCCAGCACAACGTCAATGATAGCAGGGTTTACGAGCTCTGAAGCTACATTTCCACATCCCAGCCCAGTGATACTTGATATTGAAGGCCTTAGCGCCTTGCCATATGTCATTCGGAAGGTGCAACCAGGCGTGTTCGGCGCAGGAACTGTCACCGAAGCAGGACAAATGATATACCTCCCACAGACCGTGGATGACATCGCTAATTTTCTCGATGATGGCCATCTGTCCGCGTTGCTTTGTATCAAGGTATAATGAGAATCCACTCGATATCAACCTTTTGTCCTTGGCCTTCTTCTCTTACCTAAACAACCACTGTTTCTCTTTTACCATAGAGACACAGCCTTCAGTTCATTGAAATCGTTAAGAAAGGAGTGTCTGTGGTTAAAAAAGTAGCCGCACAAGCTAAGATGATGGGCAAAAGCATTGAAAAAACAGATTCTAGTGCTATTATCAACACACCCACCAAGGCCCAGCTGGAACGGAAGCAGCAACAACAGCAGCAGTATCAACAGCATCAACAAGTTTGGCAGAAAAAAAGAAGCTTTAAAGATGATGTAGCCTAGCCATTCACCAAAAAAAAAAAAAAAAAAAAAAAAAAAAAACCAGCAAAAGCACACCCTAGAATCTGAATGATGTTGCATAGCAAACTTTATGAAGCAGCTGAAATGATCGAATAAATCGAATAACGGAGGTATTTGGATGAAAAAGCGGCTAGTATGTAACATGGTCAACGGCTCTGGCGTAGCAACTCATTCCTCTTCAGAAGAAGTGGCGAGTAAAGAAAAACCATGAGCGTTGTCTCGTGTAACATACTATTGATTCAGAGACTACTCAGCTCCCATCGGTCAGTGACATTGGAGCCATCCCTGCCACCGTCATCGTGACCAGGACTGAGACCGAGACCAGAACCAGGACCAGAACTGCCGTTACCACGAGGCCCGCTACTACGACCGTTTTGCCCACTGGACCTTGGCCTACTGGTCCTTGGCTTACTTGGGCCAGGACCAGGACTGCTACCTGGATACAAACTGCAACTCAGCCTTGCGTCTGTACAACGACTCGTCCAACAGTTGCCACGACTCGTCCTTGGACTTGGTCCGAGAGACCCATCAACACCACCTTTGGAACCCTCGACCTGTCATGACTTTCCTCGGTATCCGTCCCACTTTCCCGGAACTGCAGATACTATCTCTCTCGCCCCCGTGTCCCCCACACCACGACCCTTGCTCCTTTTCCTTCCATCACAGAGTGGATTTCAACAAAGAAAAAAAATAGGCGAAAAAGCGGGTTTGGATGTTCACATCGTTTAGTGTTGTAAAAACGTCTAGAGTTTTTGTCCACATGATCTTGTCATCCAGGATCGTGGCTATTCAGGTGGATCGTAGTGGTAGAGTGAATGGTGATGATGGAGGAGAATAAAAAGAGTGGAAGGGTACCAACTGACTTTTGATTTTCATGAATCCACTCTCCAAAGATTTATTTTTATGGAGGCGGGGAGAGTACACGCGTGTTGTCGCGATTAGAAACTCAAGTATCTACTCCTATGAACTGGACTCCTAGATTGCTAGGAGTCAAGGTCGGATTTTGGTAGAAGCCTACTTGCTGGGGATATTTGCGGTTACATGCTCAGTCATAGGTTCGTATGAGTTGTATCGAGGAAGAATAGAAACAAGGGGCGGGTTTGGTCATTCGACTCAATTCCCCAGACGATGCACTGGTTGCCATTGAAAACGTATGCAGAGCAACTTCGGCTACGACAGAGACAAAAGTAGCTACCGTCCTGTCAAGAATGGAGATGGATAGCTAGGATGTGCGTATGAGGTTTATTGCTGGCTTTAAGAAGAACAGAGAAGAGAAATAAAGGAACGCTATGAGACGCGAATATCTATGTGATTGGGCGATCCTGTGACACGTTCAGCTCCAAGTACGGGCATCCAGGAAGTAGACTGAGTGGTCTGCAAAGTAAGCGGATGAGGTCAATAAAGTAACAAAGGCTATCCACAAAATACATATCCCTGACTTTTGAGAGATCCTGGGGAATTGAGAGAGCTTTTCCGGACTGTGAGCGCCTGTGTCGGGTTAGAGACCAGCAAGGCCAAAGGGGCTCTGCCTTGACTCCTGTTCTTTATCCTCCACTCTCGTTCGTTATAAGACCATGATTGTTACCTGGTCGAAGGACTTCCAGGCTACGCGAGCGGACCCGCAGGAACACTTGGTTGCACTAGAGGTACAGCAGTTCAGACACACGGGTCCAGTCTCTACGCTTGCTAGGCGATGCGCTATGATAACCAGCTATGGCAGAGTATACGAGTATGCCAATTAGGGTACAGTGGGCGTGTGGAGCGACTTAGGGAGTCGTACAGGGCAAGTGTTGTGCAAAAGTATTGGGAAGAAACAGACCAGGAACCTTTCGGCCCTGTTGTTCTGTGCTATTGATTGACCAAGAAGTTCCTATGCACATCCCGTAACTGCATGTACAGTCCGTATCATTCCAAGTGGTGTGCCTGATCCTTGGATTTACCACACCACACCGGGCACTCGGTTGCCTCCTGTTTTTATTTAACAAAGAAACCCAGAAACCCCAGATCAATAAACACCACCTTTCTTTCTCGTCAACCTACCCTCTCAAGTACTGCCTAACCGTCGCGCTTTTTTTGACGATTCGAGGAGAGGGGGTTTATCCCAATCATCTTCACGGATCTGAACACCCATTCTCTCAAAACCACGATTCATCGAATCTCATTCCTCATTCTCGCATTCACTATTCCCATTCCTCGCGACAATGTCTTCATTCCAACCATCGGACACCGATCTCGTCCTACCTATGTCGAGGACGCCACAGGTCGACACTAACGACGACAACCCGCACGAGTCTGGCCACGCTGGTCAGCCTATCCAGTTCAACGGCCATCAACAACATTCATCGCTCACATTCTCCGCCTCTGCCAGCTCTGGCCCCTTCGCGTTCGGAAGAATCTCAAATTCCAATGCAGACTATCAGACTGGCGAGGACGACATGGAGGATATTATCCGGCGTCTTAGGGACAGGATACTCGCTAATATCGCCGCCCGAGAGAAGATCGAGAATCAACGTTCTCGTCTCGCCCTCCTTTGCGGAGAGTCTCTCGATCGACTTCCGAATGACAACACCAGGACGACCATGGCGGATCAGTCGCGACAGCAATACGAGGAACAACACCGTCAGCTCGCCGCGGATCTGAAAACAGCCGAGGATTACCATGCCATTCTAGTCAACAGCTTAAAAGGTAGAGAAGTATTGGCCCAGGAAAGACAAAGTATGGAAGTGAACTGTAACAGGATAACCCCGAATATAGCCCCGACTCTGAAAGGACTGGGGCCCCGGCTATAGACCACCGACCGGACCGGAACCAGTCCGTAGACATTGATAAATAGACCAGCTAGTTACCACCCAAATACAGTACGCATTCCATCCTGTCCACCCCTACCCTCTGCCCTCAGTTGCCTAAAGCTATTACATGAACTCTCGCGCTAGCACCGTCTACGGTTTCTAGATGGATGCATCGGCATGAAAGTCATGGTTGCTCTCTTGTCTGATCAAGTAACTCTATAGGATGCGTCCAGCTACGCACGCATGCCTATGATATAAACCTTGTACTACACGCGTGCTTCCAGTCTTGCTCCGAGTCCCAGTCCCCGTAGAACGTATACATAGCCTCATAGATCATAGCCATAGCTCCTCAGTGCAACAGGTGCAACGGTTTATTGGGCATCGTTCGAGATGTTTAGCGCCGAGAGTGTTCGTGAGTGTTGTTCCATGGTGCACGTATATATTCTTGATAGATCGAATAAAAGTGCTGATGGTTCAATGGTTCAATGGTTCAGTGGTTTCGAGGGGTGGTTTCGAGGGGCGGTTTCGAGGAGCGGTTTCGAGGGGTGGTTTCGAGGCTTTCTTTGCTACCATGCAAACAATCGGCAGTCGGAGGAGTTCTAGGGTTGAATCAGTGGTTTATTCGATGACTGATTGCTATCCAATCCTACGTTCGAAGAGCCATTATATACGAAGGATATGGCTAAGCAAAATAGCGCTGGAATGCCTAGAAACTGGGCACAGCATTTTTATGACTATGACATCATTCTCGAATAAACCGTTGTACCTGTTGCGATACAATACCTCCTTATCTTGAACCTACTCTTGCCCTTTATTTGCACGCTACTCTCGTTCCTATCTACTTGCCTGCCCAGATCTTAACAGCGTGTTAAAAAGCATTGTTCATTAACTTCGATGTCAAAGCATAGAGATTACAGAGCATTGTAAGACGCTGCGTCTGCGTCTTTTTTTTTTTTTTTTTTGGAAAGATGAATATTCGTTTTAAAACGATTGTTATTTCCATCTTCGCAGTGGTTGGCCAGAAGGCGTTTCTCGGCTCAAAGTGGTGGCAAAACTAGTGTTTGCTGGGAAATGTTCACACGAACAAGAGATAGTCGCCCTCAGCTCCAAAGCTTGCTTCGCTTCCATGCACACTTCTAGGCTCATTGTCTACTGTACAGGTTTGCAAACAAACATAAGGGTTTCCACCAGCGATTGTCGAGATCGCCCACAAGGAAATGGGTTGGGAGCACTACAAAGGAACTTTCCATCAAAAGAAGCTTCCTTCCTTCTTGTTCCTGTGACGATTATGAAAAGCACAGGATCCCTTGCAAGCATTTATATTTGGTGAAAAGAATATGCAACGTCTTCAAAATCAACTACAACTGTACGCTTTCGCCTAAGCTAGCCCACCACAATACGGACGACATGGAAAATATTGATGGGTTTGGCCCTCCTCCGCAACAGACTATTTCCCAACACTTAGCCATTCAATTACAAGCATCAAGGGCAGGGGAACAGGCGGCAAGAGCTCAGATGGAGATAGCGAAGAAAAGAGCGCGAGAGGAAGCCATTGCTGAGGGATTCGAAAAGTACCAACGTGATCTAGAGACCTTGTGGGTGGAACTGGGTAACGTTGTCCATCACCAGACAAACCGGAAGAGTAGAAAATGCGCACTGGAGCATATGCAAGGCGTTACGGCGACTCTTAGATTTGCAATTTTTGAGGTAAAGGGAATTGATGAAGCGGATGCAGTCTCAACAAGAGACGGCACAATGGTGTAATTAAAGATGCCTCGATTCAAGTCCAATCGAATCCATTCTTTTTCAGTCGATTGCAAATATCGACATGGATGTCTCCAGCTGGCTTCAATGGTTTCTGGTAGAATTTGATAACCGTAGGTAATGCTAGATGTAAAAAGACGCGTCAAAGAGCTTGTGTCGATACCACTTCTCCAAATTGCTCCGCAAACTTTTGTAAAAACGATAAAGCACAATAGACACTTGATCAAACCTCACAGAACATCCTTATCATATGCAATTTTCAATGGTGAATCCGATGAACACCAACGCGCTACAATGTACATAATGAAAAATATGAGTTTTCTTATTCAAAAGTCGTCAGACAAGGAAAAAAAGGCGACTTTTGCAAGGTATTACTGCAAAGAACTCAGGAACCGCTTCATGGATTTTGACAAAACGGCTTGAATATCTATGCAGTATTGTGCATTTCACTCAAAATTGTCTGCTGAATTATATGGAGGCGACTGGCTAAAAAAACATTTCCTCACATCCCATGCATCTACTACTTCGGCCTTATCGAGTTCGCAACACAGAAGCTGGCCGAAATCCGACTTTTTTAAACGGATGAATGATTTTATTAAACGGACTGGTGGTAGAAACCCTACGATTATACCCGTCGGTTCTAATAAACGTGAGATGGGAGGAGTAATCTCATCTTGTCCATGGTTTATATGGTTGGCCCACAGTTTCTGTTGCTTGTTGTTTGCTACCTGACGTGTTGGCCTTGTCTCTGCGCATGGTCAAAGTCCCAATGATCATGAAAGTGGGGAACATTTCGTGCAAGAATATAGTCACCGTCTCAAACCGAGGAACAGATCTAATCTTTCATAATCGGTGAAATCTCGAAAAACTCGAGAAGCTAGTAAGTATATATTGAAAGACGTTGAGAGTACGACGAATCGCAGAAAAGAAAGAAAGAAAAAGTCGCTCTTAAAGCGCTATCAAGCAACACACCCCCAGCTAGGAGACATCTTGCGACTGTGCGAAGTCCAGTGAATGTGCACACACGCCTTCCATGACCCTCGCTAAAACGGATCACAGTTGGTTGATGATGCAGCCCCTTCCAAGAAAGAAGCCCACCATCCGCATCCACAATCAACGCTCTTTCATCCATAGCGAATACAAAAGCATCCGAAAATGGTGAGTTCACAACCACACATTTTCTTCAGCCCAGGTCGATGTTTTGTCATAAAATATAGAAGTGCTTACCTCAATAACGCAAGTCCTGTGGATGGTGTCTGTGAAAAAGTATGATTAGAAGCTTGCTTGCTTGCTCAGCGTCTGTTGTCCAAGAAAAACACTAGTTTCTATTTGGTCGCACAACGACGTTCAGCACGATGATGTTCTTACCGCCACGCTCATCCAGCAATTCAGCTATCCTGGTTTCTGACTCATGAGTTTGTATTTTTGCAGCTAAAGAAAATAGAGACAAAAAGATAGAAAAAGATAATGTGAGTTGCTTGCATCCGCGCACGGACCATGGGGCCCAACTTACAAAGTCTTAAGAAAGGAATAAGGTCCTTGGATTTGAATGCATCTGACTCCGCCCTTATCTCCTCCATGATTGCTGCCTTAAGATCGCTGACATCCGAAGCTTAACTTTGAATGCATTTGATGCCGGCTCGCCGCTGATGAGATAGAGTAGAGTGTGCGTGGTTGCCATTTTTCTGAGGTATAGTGTTTGTGAATGAATGGAGCAAGAGGGAAGAGCGATGGGTGATTAGCCAGCTTGCGAAACTCAAACTTCGGACCGAAGTTCGGTAAGGTTCGCGCTAATTTTTTTTTTAGTGGCAACAAACGACGACCAGCGTAACATGTCTCTCTGTCGGTGTGGCTGTCATTTTAAGTAGGGTGGTTGCCGAAGATATCGCTATCGCTGTCATTATCAATGCGGGGTATGCGGAATTGCATATTTTTAGAAGGACATGCATTTAGACAAGAGTCAATAGGATTTGCATTTGTAGATTTTCTTTGGTCAATAAATAACACAGAACGACAGCGCCGAATGGTTCCTGGTCTGTTTTCTCACTATACTTTTGCACAACATTTACCCTGCACGACACTCAAAGTCGCTCCACGCACCCTTGTCCCATCACACTGTACCCTAAGATTGGTATACTCTGCCACAGCTGGCCTTCATAGCATATCGCCCAGCAAGAGTAGAAACGGGACCCGTACGTCTGAACTGCTGCACCTCTAGTGCCCCAAGTGTTCCTGCAAGTCCGCTCCCATTACCTGCCCACCCCTCGACAGATAACGATCATGGTCTCATAATGAGCAAGAGCGGAGGATCAAGAACAGTACCCCTCGATGTCGATGTCTGGACACAGGAGTCGAGACAGAGTCCCTTTGACCTTGCAGATCCCTAACCCGAATGTGTTGTCGCCTTTCCTATTCTTGTAAATAATATTTGCTGTCTATATTATCCCCACCCGTTGAAATATCTCTCTATCAGTGCCCCCACTTCTGAAGCTTTGTTCTCACACAGTAAGACAATTATTATGTAGAGACTTCGTTAAGCAGAAGAGACCTTTATTGAGCAACGTATTCATAGCTAGTACTTTTTACCTGATATAGAGCTACTACACCACAGCGGCGCAAAGGAAAAGCTGGGATCCAGTCGATGTTAATACGAAGGTAGTGATCGAAGCAATATTGCCATCTTATGCCGACTGCAAAAGCAAAAGGATCGCATCAATCTTTTTTATTGCTTTGCACGTGTTCCGTCAATACAACAATTGGGCTTCTCTGGCTTCTGAGTCGGACTGTATGATGGCAGTAGTTGGTCCGATCTTGCAGGAGATCATGGCTATCCAACACACGATCAAGTTTACATAGTAATGCATTCATCTTAAATATTAGGTAATATTCATTTTTACGGCCATCTGATTATCTGGTTCATCATTTAGTGCCAACGCCTGCACATTTGTAGGTAAGAGCAGGAATACCAAACTCCAACAGGATGGCCAGTCCCGTCCGCCCGATGTCATAGGCCAGATGGAGGACAAGAAGGAGGTGTTTTATGGCGAACTCAAAGGACTTCACCCAAAATCAGAGGCAGTCAACACGGATATTCTCCACCTCGCCACGTATCTTCTCCAAGGATTCCCTTGATGTGCTGCACAACACCTTGGAGCAAGGACTACCACTCTTGACCTTTCAAAATGTGGGTTGTGATGTTATCTTTTTCCTAGGTGCCAAAGTCAACAAAACTATTATACATGTGCGCTTGTTGACTGCCAAGCTGCCATCACTTTTGACTGAAGTGAATCTGGATCACGGATTTTTTTCCATGTCTTGCAAGTCCAGACCCTGGTCAATATAGCCAAGGATTGTCTCAAGAAGAAATGCGAGAAGCCGTTGCAAGAAACTCCTTTCCCGACCCTCGGGACGCCGGAGTGAAATGCAGCCTTGAAGAGTCCTCTTATCCAGAAGGGATTTGGAGCGGGTCATTGCCTGACTTAGCGGCGTCGATCTAAGTGGGTTAACTTTGGTGGTTGTCATCCTCATGACCACGGCGGCCTTTTTCTATAATTTCGAGTCATTATTGGCTGGAATGCAACTATATAATGTGTGCATTTTTGCACAATGCATGGTTACCCAATCACATACACAGTTATATAGCATGCCAGCACAGCAAAAATTTCAGTGCATTGTAAGGACAAACTTTTTTTTTTAAGCCCGGGACTTTATAGTAGTCTAGGCGGTGAATAAACTGAAAAGCCACGTATGACATGTAATTGGAGTCTATGTAAGGTAGTCTATATGAAGTTTTTTTTTTTTTTTTAGCGGAGTTGGTGCTGTGCAACTATCCGAAGCGCGTTGGTGCGCATTGTAAGGACAAACGCGCCTATCGTATGCTAAACTTGAATAAGGTTCGTTCATGGCATTCCTTTAGTCTCGCAACCAGACCTTCATCTGAGTGGCGGAAGGGATTCGATTCCAACCCTCGTAAAATGAAAGGGCCTGGTTGCGAGACTAAGGTCTAGATGCGAGACTAAGGTCTAGATGCGAGACTACATATTTTGGATTGTCCTGCAGCTTGTGGAGGAAGCTAGGCTTCTTTTTGCATTGCTTGCAGAACTGTGAACATATCGTGTTGTGGATATTGCTGAGAAGACTACATTATCGACACTCTTTTTCAGCAGTTATTGATGGCTGACCAAGTTGACGCCCTCGACCAAACCACCAGCACGCCAGGAAACCAAGTTCCTTCTCCCCTTCCAGTACGTCGTCCCTGACGCCCACACATTCTTCAGTATTTGTTTCACGTGTTACGATAAACTACATTTATTCCGTGCTTGTCTGCTATGCGCAACAGATTGATGTCATTAGATACGCTTCTTCCCTACAAAGCTCATAGACTATCTCTTTCGTTTAGGGACCTTTATCTGCCTTACCTTAACAATACTGCTCACGAATTTTTTGTAGATCCATATTCGTCAAGTCACCATTAATGCCATTTCCTATTCGATTATTGTCGACACCGGTCTGTTTTACTCGAAATGCTGGTTTGTTGGTGCCTGGAGCATTGTAGTCGCTGTGCATGAGTGAGTAGTAATCGTACATCCCTTGCAAGCCAAAATCGGCTGGATCGGTTTTTTGATACAGCGATTCCCACACTTCAGGTATGTTGTCCCAGAGTAATTCGACATAATTGTCTCTATCCCAACGATTGTGTTCATATGCGAATCCAACAACATGCATCAACTGTCGCAAGATGGTTGATCGATAGATGCAACCGTCTTTTTGCAATGAAAGTCTTTGTTGGCCACCTATTTTGCCCAAATGGCTCCAGCAACCATCACCACCAAAGATGAAAACGTAATCCAGCTCATTATTTCTCCGCGGACTGAACTTGATACAGCCGACTTGTTGATTCCACCTGTTCAAGGTGTTCTCGATCTTCCGTTTCTGGGCTTGGTTGAAGTCGCTGGAGATTTCGTATGGCACGTACTGCCATTTCATAGACGGGTATCTATCGAATCTTAATCCTTGGCCCGTCGCAAAGCCAAGCAGCGCACTGAGTACGGTCCATAGCACTAGCAACATGTAGGTAAATACTGTACTTGGCGAAATGATGTGTGGTTAGTTTGTGGATGATAATTGTAACTAACGTTTCATATGGCTGTCTCCTTTCATCACTTACTGGATAAGTGTCTTCGAAGGTACGTTGTTTGGCTTTGGTATACGACGAATGGAAACATGTGTGCTTGAATGGAGGAAAGGAAGTGGTTTCTGTGCTCCGTGGATGAATGAAGAGGAGGACAGAGTATTTATATACTGCGAAAATAATTCTGAGCGTATGTTTAGACAGGAGTAGATGCCATTACAAGCACTGGTGATGTTGGCTATTGTGTACGGCCCGCTGTAGAAAAAAAACCTGTAGAGAAGACGACCATACTCGCCACTGACTAGCCTAATAGAAAGGAAAGAGTAACCAGCTATAATGACCAGAGCGTTGCTACATTTTGCATTCAGATCACGATAAATTGAAAGCTTTGAGGCAAGGCTGCAGGAGCAAGGGGACGCTGAATGATCATGCGGCGAAGGTAAAAAAAGTAGATGCTGGAGGATGAGGGGCTGCTTGAAAAGAGAAGGGCTGCTTGAAAAGAGAGGGGCTGCTTGAAAAGAGAGGGGCTGCTTGAAAAGAGAGGGGCTGCTTGAAAAGAGAGGGGCTGCTTGAAAAGAGAGGGGCTGCTTGAAAAGAGAGGGGCTGCTTGAAAAGAGAGGGGCTGCTTGAAAAGAGAGGGGCTGCTTGAAAAGAGAGGGGCTGCTTGAAAAGAGAGGGGCTGCAGGACTTGATTGACCAAGGTGGTGATGGAGCGAGGAGAAAATGCTGGATTGAGAGATTTGGGCTGCCGGAAAGCTCTAAACTACGTACCCAATAGGTCTGTATTAAGTGAGAACAGAGGTTGAGTGCAAAAACATTGATTTACATCAAAGCGCTGCGGAAGATATGAGGCATTGCAAGCGGTCGAGTAGCCCTTGTTGTTGTGGTGTATTCACCACATTGTCTTGCTTATATATAGAGCACCCTATTTTCTTTGGATTTACCACCACTCGGTGCCGATCCTTTATGAAGCTCATTGTGCCTCTGAGACTTTCCCCTATGTTTCTAGTCCCCTATACTAGATGCATTTATAGCTATTCTCTAGTATATAAGGCACGATCTGCCACTATTAAAAGGGCATATCGTTTTTCACAGACTTATCGTCCCATATACTTCTCAGTTGTTACAGTATCATCAACGTACGAGTTGACTGCAAGCCAAGAGGGATTCATATGGTGCAACTGTCCACCATCATCAACTACGAGCTGTGCTAAAGTGGGATTCATCGCGATATACGGCTGTTTGTCGAAAATGATTTCAGGTTGCGCAGTATTGCCAGGACCATTGCGCGACGTGTGGTCATGCAGCAGGTCTAATATTCTTTTCAGTGGAATGGCAGTCTCCTTTTCTGTTCCTGAATATTTCACCATATTTTTCCGGCGCTTTCTTTTGTTTTTCGTATCAATGCTGTTTTCTGCTACCATGTTATCATTTTTGTTGACAAATATTTTATTTGTTCTTTGAGAAGTCGCATGACTAATCTCGTTGCGCCGATCCTGTTGGGGCTCAGTTCTTGCGGCAAGATTGCTGATTTCTGTGGAATTGATGGCCTGTGAAGGTAGTAACAACAAGGAGCTTTCTGGATCAGGTAGTGCAACAGGATTACCACTCGGTTACCAAGCTGCACGGTTACGACACACAGAGCCAGGATGGGAGCCTGGCACCATGACAACACCGCTACGACACTGTACAATAGACCCCAGACATGTATATAGTCCCTACTTACGATCATTAAACAGTATTCATATCTACGCATTCCCACTTGATCACTGCTCTTGATCCCCTGACTCTGCTGCTGTTGCATGGTAGCAAAGGTTCCTTCGACCACCACCCATTGTCCAATTGTCCCAAGCACCCTTTGATTTTTATTTTCCACCAATTACCCCTGTACTCCTGATTTTAACCTTAACCAATTGCCCAATCAAATTTTTTCCCCAATCTGGACGTTGACTTCCTCGCCGATCTCTTCTCCTTTATAACCATGAACGCCCCCGTTTTACCTACCTCCTTCCAAGCCCCCGCTGCTGGCGATACCGCTGTCGTCGCCCCTACCGCCATTCTCCTCCCCACCTACAGATATCCCCCTCCTCCGACATTCACAGGCGTGCGCGATGGTTTCGCGTGCGAGACTTGGCTCACCCAGGTTCGACGTTTTTTTCGCGGTGCGCAAGTTATTGAGGCAAACCGCACTGTCACCGCTATTGCCTACCTGGGCGAAGCCGGCCTCCTATGGTGGGACGGCCAATATCGATCGGACGGTACCGACTGGCTCGACTTCGAGAAAGCTTTCCGCGTGGAGTTCCGGCCTGCTGGTTTCCATGACCATTGCGAAGTATATATGAACCAGGAATCAATGAGAACAAGAGAGGGATCTTTAATATTAATCCACCGAGAACATTATATGTTACTCGGTGGCTTAAGTAAATTGATAGGACTCGCTGGATCTAATTAAATACACGCGGTGGCAGCATGTAATATGGCTATATGCCACACGACTCCCCTCCTATGGAAGAGTGAGACCTGTCGTGTGAACTCTATATGATGCCACAGATATGATGAGGGAAAAGGGAAAACCTCATGTGTAGTGAATGAATATTATGGTTGAGGGAAAATGTACAAAACCTCGATTGTTGAATTATGTTGTGAGGGAAAATATAAAAAAAACCTCGATTGTTAAATTATGTTGTGAGGGAAAAAGCTCTTGGAGCAAAACCTCTTGTTATGACGCGCCATCAATTACGGGCACGTCGTTGCCTTGTATAGGGGCTTTGCCTCTGTGTTGGCGTTTTCTTCTGCGACTTTGATTGCGAATCTTTCTGCTTCTTTGTCTTGTCTTCTGGTGATGCATGCTTATTGCCGTGCTTTTTCCAGTATTCTCGGATGCATTGTTTTTCTACGAAATGTTCTGCAGGCTCCCAAGTGCATTCCTTGTCGGAAAAGCCCTTCCATTTGGTTCTGTACTCCCACTCCCCCTTTTTAGTAGGATGTGGACGGTGATGGAGAATTTTCTCAACCTCGTAGGTTTTCGTTTCACCAAAATCTTCGAGAACAAGTTTCAGTTGAGAAGGAGCGTACTTTCGTCCAAGCAGGGCACCTGTGCCATCTTTTAGCTCGTATGCGCCTCCAGTTGATCGGCGTATTACGGTATAAGGTCCTTCGTAACGAGGGGATAGCTTGTCGCCTCTGATAGGGTCGAGGGTCATGACCTTCGCGCCTTCAGGGAAATCGTTATGCAGAATGGTAGCGTTAAATCGCTCAATCATTTTTCGTTGTGTTTCCTTAGACTTCTTGTCAATAGCAGGAAAGACGATTGTTGTCATATATTCAAGACGTTTGCAGAGTTCGTCGTGGGTAAGCATTTGATCTTTGTCATTCGAAAAGTTATGGAATCCATTAAATTTGCGTGCAAAAAATAAAGAGAACGGCGATGGGTTGTGCAAAGCAACTATGCGTGTGTTCATTGCTAATTGCGCCATGGGTACGTGTTCGTCCCGGGTATCGCTTTTTTGTTTGAACTCTTTCTTTATAATGTCCACAGCAACCTTGACATGCCTTTCAGCAACGCCATTGCCGCGGGGATGATACGGAGTGACCAAACGGTGTTGGGTGCCCATTTCAGTGCTGATAGTATTCATGAGAGCGTTAACAAACTCAGTACCGTTGTCAGATTGCAAAACACGGGGAAAACCAATGAGACAGAATATGTCAAAAAGGGCACGTCCGATGGTGATCGCTTGCTTATCGCGTATTGGTTTCAGGAACACGAAGCGTGTGCACACATCGACTAGAATCAGCAGGTATTGATGACCATTAACTGAAGTGGGAAGTTTCCCTGCTAGGTCTATTGCCATATGTTCACCAGGCAATTGTGCGTGGATGGCTTTCAGAGGGTGATAACCTTTTTGAGCAATATTGTAACGTTGACATTCCGGGCATTTCTTAACCCAAGTCAGGCAATCATCTGCTAGACGAGGCCATGTAATATGATCGGCATGAATGTTTTTCACCATGACGTTCGTACCAAAGTGACCAAGAGAATGGGCTTTGTCCAATATCTCTTCACGTTGTTTTTCATCGCTTATGACCTTGTAAGGATTATCCTCATTTTGCAGGACATGCATGTATGCGTTGATGATATGTCCTTTACTGGACTCGTATCGGTTATGCATGGATGCGGGGAACAATCGTGATAAGTGATCAGGTAGGACGTTCATGACACCAGGTCTATACTCGACTTTGAAGTCATAGCTGAGGATTGTTTCATGCCATCCAGTCAGCATCGAGTTCATTTCTTTTTGAGTATGAATGAATGTGAGTGCACGATGGTCTGTAAATAGAGTGAATGACCTACTCCACAGATAGTAATGGAATTTTGTTAGAGCAAACACAATGCCTAGTATTCTTTTTGTGTTGCAGAATATCGGCGTTCGCGCTCTTGAAGAGATCTCGCCATGAATGATATGTATTGCTTTTCCCATTTATTCTTTTTCTCGTTCCGAGTTTGCTGATAGAGGACAGCGCCAATGCCAACGTTGGATGCGTCTGTTGCGACATAAAATGGCTTCGAGAAGTCCGGAAAGTGTAAGATAGGTGCACCAGCAAGGAGTTTCTTGAAGGTGTTGAAGGCTTCTAGTTCTTCTCTATTCAGCTGGAACGGCTTTGTTACGTTGCGCAGTTTGTCTAATGGAGCAGCTAGTGTGCTAAATAGCGGAATGTACTCGCGGAAAAAATTGAACGTTCCCATATAGGATTGAATTTGTGTGTTGGTGGTAGGAGGAACCCACTGATCAATATTTGCTAATTTCATTGGATCGATACGCTTGCCTTTCAAGTCGATGACGAACCCAAGGAGTACAATTTGGGTGGCATAGAAATGAGACTTCTCCTGGTTGATAATGAGCTTTGCTCTAGTTAATCGTTCAATTACGCATTTCACTTGTTCTGCGTGTTCTTCCCGCGTTTTTGAGAATATGACAATGTCATCAATAAATATAAGGACAAAAGGCAGGTCGCCCAGGATTCTAGTCATTCCTCTTTGGAAGATACTTGATAGCGGTTTGAGCCCGAATGGTGCTCTGCAGAACATATATTGCGTTCCTCTATGCATGAATGCAGTTAAAGGTTGATCATCTTTGTCCACTGGCAGACGGTGATACGCTTGCGTTAAATCAATTGTGGAGTATACTGCATGGCCTCCGATTTGTTGCAAAATATCGGATATCAATGGCACTGGATGATTATCGTCTGGTAGTAATTTGTTCAGTGGACGCGGATCAAGACAGACACGCCATTTTGTTTTGTTGCCCAGCAAGTCTTTCTTTGCAGCTAATGTCAAAGTATTATTATGAGGGTTTCCAGCTGGGGCCGTGGTGATCACGCCATCCTTTAGCCATTTTTCGACCTGCTCATTAAAGATTTGTTGTTGCTGCTCGGCGAACACGCGCGGTCGTCTAAAAAGCGTTGTGCCTCTGGGAACTCGAAGAGAAACTCTCATCTCTGGTAATGGACAATGGCTCGAACGTGGGATCTCATCGTTTTGCTTGAGTGCAGCCGTTATTGTGGTCAAGAAGGCTGTCTTCTCTTTTTTGTATTCTTCGGTCAGTTCTATCGCCGGTATTTTTAGAGGCAAAATGGAAGGTCGTTCATCGTCGACTGGTCGAGGCAGGCTTTGGGCTGACTCGCGTCCGTCGGAGATACCTCCCATAGAGAAACCAAGTTTGTGGAATAAATCCATCCCAATGACAAATGAGTGCTGCAAATCAAACACCTCAAACGCTGATGTTAAGCAGTGGTTATTGCACTCGATTTCGATGTCTTCGGTGCTTCCGATACGTGCGACATGCATCTCTTTATGCCCTAGATATATATTCCTTGTGCATTGATGACTTTGATACGAGCATCGTCCACGATTGAGCGGTCAATAAACGACCTTGATGCTCCTGTGTCGATAAGCGCCTCATACTCGTTGTTATCGAAGTAGATGGGCATGATAATTCTGCGTTCGTTCGTGTCATGGGTAGACATAGCAGTATATGCAATGGTTTCAAAGTCGTTGAGTGATGAATTTTCTAGGGTCATGCTCTCGAGATTTATATCGAATTGCTCAATTTTATTATCTTTATCTTCTGATACCGAGTCTGTCAAGTGCGCGATGTTCACAAATTCATCGTCAGCTATTTGCTGGTACTGGTCTTGCTCCGAGCTATTTGTCTTTGAAGAGCAGGAAGATGATAATTCGTTCAGTGAGATGTATCTCTTATTTTCGTTTGCATTTGGAGTGCGGGTGGCATGATACACACCTTTGTCACCATGAGGGCTACGATCATTGCGCGGGCGGTAGCCGTCCCGATTGTAGGGATGGTGACGACCGTTATTATCTCGGTTACTGCTGTCACGAACGCTGTGGTCACGATTGTTGTCACGACTGTTGTACCGACTGTAGCTGTCTCGACCGCGGTCACTGCGACCATTATTACGGGAAGGGCCACGCTGGTTGTCGAGCTTGCGACAGGTATGCTTCTGGTGACCAGCTCGTCCACAGTGCTCGCACTCGATGTGCTCCTCACTGGAGTGGTGTCTGTAGTCCTTGCACTTGGTACAGTAAGACATGCTGCCAGCTTTCTCCTTACTGTTTCTGCCATTACGGCTTTGTGCTTTGACGTCTCCTTGATCACGGAGGGAGCTGCTTGGGAGCTCAAAATCATCTCTAGCATCATCGGGTCCAACGATCTTGCCAAGGGCGGTGCAAAAATCATCGATCGTCTCAGGCGTATCGCGAGTGGTACCTTGATTAGTGTAGAGGTAATGCAGGTTGACATTGGTCATATCCTTGGCTGGGATGGCTTGTCTGAGTAGGGTCAAGATGACACCGTTGTCCTCTTGGATGCGATACTGTTTCACGATGCGCGCAATTCGAGTGGCAAATAAGCGGTAGGATTCTCCTTTGTGACGGCCGATTTTGGTGACCTTGGCCACGCTCTTTTCTCGCTGTTCTTTCGTGAGACAGACGTCCAGGAATGTTCGCTCCATGATGTCTCGAGTGATGACATTTCCTTCGAGCTTGTCGAACGCGGTTTGCAATTGGTCTTGAAAGTTGTTATCGCTGACCAGTAGGCTCAGGTATGTATGACCATATTGCCTGAATATTTCTTCCCCTAGGATGGGACGGACTTGACGAATGAACTTGTCAAAGAATTCGTATGCGGTTTCATCAGCCTTTCCGTTGTACCTTGGCCAGTTGCTCTGTAGCTTAATCGGCAATCCTCCAATGAAGGACTTCTGGTTTCGACGGATGGGCAGGGACTGGTAGTCATCGCTCGCCTCATACACGGTGCTTTCTTTCGCCACGATTCTGGGCTTTAGGGGCGTCATGGACTCGGCCAAGTTTTCATAAGCTTGCTTGAGCTCGCCGTAGCTGCCGAACGTGATGCTACGTTGCATTTTGAAGTCTGACAATTCTTGGGTAAGCTGCGCATTGGGAATGCCACAGTCTCTGGCAGCGCGCGATTGGAGTCGCAAAATGTTCTTGTCCATTCGCTTCAGATTCAGCCGCATGTTTTCGAGCGTGCTTCTGGCCATTTCTAGTTCGCTTTCGTTGTCCGTGTCTTCTTCGGTAAGGCTTTCATCGATCGAAGCATCATAACCTGGGACGGATTCATCAGCGTTGATAGCGGTCCTCTTCTTGAACGAGGGTAGACGAGAAGGAATACAATCCTCATCAACGTCCATGTCTCCGACATTGCAAATAGTCAGGAGTCGGAGGGGTTCTAGGGTGGAATCAGAGGTTTATTCGATGATTGATTGCTGTCTAATCCTACGTTTGAAGGGCTCTTATATACTAGACACAGTTGTGTTGGAATGCTCTATAAACTAGGCGCAGCATGGTTATGACCATGACATCATTCTCGAATAAACAGTTGTACCTGTTGCACCTCCCCATCTTAAAAAAAAACGTTACTCCTTTTCACGCTTGGCCTCGAACTCTGCTAGGGCCTCCTTAGCATTGACCAATGACGCCTTTGGCTCCCAGGTTGCCTCTTCCAGTGGGTATCCTTTCCATTGAACGAGCCATTTAGGTGTCCTATCAAATATTTTGTGATCCAGAATGCGTTCTACTTCGAACTCTTCTTCTCCATCAATGAGCTCCGGTGAAGGTCGAGGCGGTATGCGATCGCCGAACTCAGTTGGTGACTCGGTGTAAAGACGGAGCAAATCGGCATTGAACACAGGATGTTGGTGCATATTGGGTGGCAGGTCGATCTTGAATGCGTTGTCATTGACCTGCTCGACAATCCTGTAAGGGCCGATATATCGCGGTTCCAGCTTTCTTGAGGGTCGATTGGCATGTGCTGCGACCGAGAGGTGTTCTGTGCTGAGAAGTACCCTGTCTCCGACGCCGAACGGCACGTTACTGCGGAATTTATCTGCTTGCTGCTTCTGGCGGTCCTGAGCAGCGACGATGGCATCCTGGGCGCTAGCGAGAGCAGCCGACTGAGCAGCCACGAAGTCTGAGACTGATGGCACGTTGGTGGTGGACGGCTTCAGAAGTGATGCAGGCACGAGAGGGTGGTGACCATGATTGAGAAAAAAGGGCGAAAATCCTGTCGTTGGGTTTACCGAATTGTTGTATGCAAACTCGAGCATCGGCAAGAACAGATCCCAGTCCTTTTGGTTATACGAAATGTAAGAGCGCAGCATCTCTTCGAGCGTTCGATTGGCACGTTCCGTTTGGCCGTCCGTCTGAGGGTGATATGCCGTTGACATGTTTAATTTGGTCCCCATCATCTTCATTAATGCCGTCCAGAATTTGCCTGTGAAGCGAGAGTCGCGGTCCGAGACGATGGCGCGCGGCATACCATGCAAGCGGAAGACTTGCTCGAAAAATAATCGGGCGACGTCGGTGGCGGAGTCCGTGGTATGGCTAGCACAAAAATGGACCTGCTTGGACAACTTATCTACAATGACCGTGATCGCATCGACTCCACGGCTTGTTTTGGGAAGTGACACGATGAAATCCATGGAGACTGTATCCAATCGCTGGCTCGGTATTGCGGTGTAGGGGTCTACTAACGGTTCTATAACTTCTACCATTAGTTCTATTTACAACAGGAGTTACCACGCGAATAGGACTTCGGCAAGGCTGTGCTTCGGTCACTTACTGGTTCGTGGTGCAGGTCCTCCTTTAGATCGGAATGTAAGAACACAAAGGTAAAATAGACTAGACGTAAATGGAAAGGAATAAATATGGGGATCTGTTTAGCTAAATGGTGCGAGCTAGGACTATATTCCTTTGGGAATGACTGGGGTAGTTGCAAGGAGTTCGCATATTGTGATGTCCGATGAGGTGAGGAGTCGTGACAATGAAGTCCACCCTCTGGAGTCGTTGTATGCCAATAGTTGCTGATCAGGCCTCCGTTGTACCTTTATAATGCCGTTTCACGAGGGTGGGCCGATGACGGATGCTCAATGAGACGATCGGTAATCGGGAAGCGCTGCGGGGCAAGTACAATGTCTAAATAAGAGCGATTGACGGCGCAAAGGTGGCGAATGATCAGGATCGGCATTCCCTGTTGATTGTATCTCGTTGCATGGGTTGCTGACGGTGGTAGTCAGTACCTGTCGTTGATGCGGTGTTATCCGGACAATCTGGACGAATACAATGTGTGATACAAATGATTTTGGTGAAAGAAGACTCTGGTTCAGGTACCAGACCGTTTATTCTTTTATTCTGGGGGCGGTGCTCTTCCCCGTGATCTAATATTAACTTTGCAAGAACAACCAACTGATTCTCATTTACTACACCACAGTATGTCCAGAGGCTTGAATAGACCGGCAGGGTGCTGAAGCAATGGTTTGTTGCGTTGGCATTGCTCGCATGATCCCACATATGCTTTTGTGTCACGAGCCATTCGTGGCCAGAAAAAGGTTCGTCTCATGTTCTCGTATGTTTTCTCGAAACCCAGGTGGCCAGCAATGGGCGAGTCGTGTGCGTCATGGAGGAGGGTTGCTCGGAGCTTGTTGTCGTTTGGGATGCATAGGCGTGGCTCGCCACCAGCATTGATCCAGAGTAGTCCATCTGCAACAAAGTAGCGGTCCGTTGGGCCTGCGCTGGACGACTTGTTGTATACTGGGCCTAAGGTGCAGTCTGAAGGGTAGCTCTCGATCAGGCGTTTCCGTAAGTTGAGGTCCACCTGAACGTCCATGGAATTAAATGCTGTGCCGGCAGGGTTCTCGTCCTTGTGGTCGGGTCTTCTTGAAAGTGCATCGGGAACGATGTTGTCTTTGCCTCGCTTGTATCTGAAGTCGAAATCGTATTCCTGGAGGAGCTCCATCCATCTAGCCTGTCTCCGCGTCAAATTAGGCTGGGTTGGAAAGTGTTGTAGAGTCGCATGATCCGTGTAGACGATGAAGTGCGATCCGTCCAAATAATACCGCCATGTCTTGAGGGCGTGCACCACAGCCAGCAATTCTTGCTCATGTGTCGGATAATTCCGTTCTGCTGGGCACAATTTGCGTGAAGTGAATGCGACGGGTCGAGATTCACCGTTGCTATCCGTCTGAAATAAAACAGCACCGATGGCAAAGCCGGAGGCATCAGTTTCGACAGCTGTGGAGAGGGCTGGGTCGAAGATGCGGAGGACTGGGGCTGTAGTCACAGCGTTTTTCAGAGCGTCGAAGGCATCCTGCTGGGGCTTGTCCCAAGTGAACGGAGTCGTGGAGCCTAGTAACGTGGTGAGAGGGAGAGCAATATCTGCGTAGCGGTCAATGTATTGATGGTAGAAGTTTGTCAAGCCCAGAAACTGCATAACTTGGCGCTGAGTCGAGGGAACTGGCCATTCCCTGATCGCCTTCACGAGTCCAGCATTAGTCTTGAGTCCGTCCTTCGAGATAACATGGCCCAGGAATTCGGTCTCGTCCTGCATGAAAGAGCACTTGGACAACTTGCAATAGAGGCCTGCCTCGCGCAGGAGGGCTAAGACTTGCCGGATGTGCTGCAAGTGTTCCTTCTCGCTGTTAGAGTAAATCAATATGTCGTCCAGATATACTACGACACACTTATCCAAGACAGGGTCTAGCACATTGCGCATCATGGTAGAAAAAGCGGCCGGGGCGTTGGTTAAACCAAATGGAACGACGTTGAATTCATAGTGACCGTATCGTGTCCTGAACGCCGTCTTGTGTTTGTCGTCCGGGTGAACACGCATCTGATGGTATCCTGACAAAAGATCCAGCTTGGTGAAGTGGCGTGCTGTTCTGAAGCGATCAATGAGTTCGTCAATTCGCGGTAGTGGATGTCGATTCTTCCTTGTTATCTTGTTGAGTCCTCTGTAATCGACACACATCCTAAGAGATCCATCCTTCTTCTTTACGAACAGAACAGGCGCGCCGTATGGTGAGGTGCTGGGGGATATGAAGCCCTTTTTCAGGAGATCTGTGAGTTGCTTCTTCAGTTCGTCGAGTTCTGCAATTGATAAACGAATAACCGGGCGAACAGGGGGGTCTGCTGTCGGGTCCGTTTCAATCCTCATACTGTCTCCGCGATCTGGCGGTAGTCCGTCTGGGAGCTCTGGCGGAAACACGTCAGGAAACTCAACCTTGACAATCTGACGAATGGGTTCGGGAAGGCTCTGAGCCATGGTTGCAGTGGGTTGTGGAACTTTGACTTGAGCTAGGAAGACAGCCGCATCGGGTTCGGATGCGACAGTGACAAAATTGAGAGCAGAGAGGGTCGAGCCAGAAGAGGGTGAGGGTGATGCGAACCCACGACATGACCAGAGGATAGGGGTGCCATGGCGTTCGAAGTGGAGATCGTTTGTGCGCCAATTAATATTGGGGTTTACCTCGGTCAACCAAGGCTTGCCAAGGATAAGATCATACTTCTGGAGCGGATATACGATTGCATGAATATTGTCCTTGTAAGCATCCCTTTCTAGAACAGGGTTCGCAGTGTGGTGGGCAAGGGAAGCGGAACCGTTAGGAAGAACAATTGGGATAGGTGTGCTGTCTTGCAAGGGTGTCTTGTTGGTACTACAGAAGGAAGAGCTAATAACGTTCCCTTCGGCCCCTCCATCGATCAGGATTCGTGCGGGGCGGCCATCGACAGCAGCAATAAAAGTAAGGAGGCGGCGAGAATGTTTGTAGGTGGTGTTAAAAGACTGAAGGCGGGTGGCGTTGCGACGGCGGCGTTTGTTGCTGTTCTTGGTGGAGGGAAGGGATGAGGTCGAGGAAAGGGATGAGGTCGAGGAAAGGGGTGAGGCGAGGAATGGGGTGAGGTCGAGGAATGGGATGAGGTCGAGGGAAGGGATGAGGTCGAGGAAAGGAATGAGGTCGAGGAAAGGGAGGAGGTCGAGGACTGGGGGGAGGGTGAGACAAGGGGTGAGGTCGAGGTTAGAGGTGGAGTCAGGAGAAGGGGTGAGGGGGCAACTGGTTTGGTTGTCAGGGACGAAGTTCTATCGTGAGCATGGTGAAAATCGTTGTCTTTATTTGTTTCATTTTGCTCAGAGTAGCGACCGCGTCCATGTCTATCCAGGGTTTGTAGGCATGGCGATCGGGCGAAGCTGGCCTGGCTCACAGCTCGCCCTGGTCTTTTCCCGATTCGTCAGCGGCTTGGGAGTCCGTTTCGATATTATGGAATGCTCTATCGCCTCTGCAATTCTTGGCAATATGACCTGGGAGACGGCATCGATGACAAAGACCATGTCGCATATTGTATTCGCGTGAGGCAGCGTCAAGCTTGGGAAGAGAGGGGCGTGAGGACGAGCGAGCGGTGTGGTGAGAGGATTGGCGGATGCTGGCGACGGTGGTCGTTTTGGCTAGAGAGGCAAGGTTGGCAAGGAGGACATTCATTGCATCCACGTCCATGGGCTCGGCGGTTGAGGAGGCGGTTGGGACAGAGGTCGTAGTGGCATTGTTTGGGTTGGTGGGGTGTAAGATACTGTGGACGATGGTAGCTTGCTGGATAGCGGCATCCAACGTCGTGGGTTGTCGAAGCCGCACCTCCTTGCTGGTTTCGGATTCCAGCCCGTTCATGTAATTGTACAGCGCTGTACCCGCATCCATGTTCGGGATGAGCCGCAAGTGACGCTTGAAGCGGCTCGTATACTCTGCCACGGTAAGGTTTTTCTGGCGAAGCCTGGTCAGTTCTCGGCGGGCGGCATTAGCGGAGTCCGGCGGCGTGAAGGCTTCCAGGAAGGCCTTGCGAAAGTCATTCCAAGAGGTCTCGATAGTGAGACCAGAAGAACGCCACCAGGCTTTGGCGTCTCCCGCGAGGCTCAGGACGGCGTATCGGACCCATTTGGTTGGGATAAGCTCGACAATAGCGAAATACTCTTCCTGGCTCTCGATGAAGTTAAGGGACGCGACAGCGTCGATAGCACCATCGTATGGACTCGGTTTTTGAGGTTTAAGGACCGTGGCAAGTGTACGGGCTGTATCGTTGGCAGTGGACTCGGAGGCGGAGGCGACGGCGGCGCGAAACGCGTTGGCAACAGCTTGTTGGGCTTCTTCTGAGATGTTCAGGGTGGAGAGTGTTCGAGAGAGTTGTTCCATGGTTTGACAGGCTGGATGAAAAAGCTTATGGTTCAATGGTTCAATGGTTCAGTGGTTTCGAGGGGTGGTTCGAGGTTTCCTTTGCTACCATGCAAATAGTCAGGAGTCGGAGGGGTTCTAGGGTGGAATCAGAGGTTTATTCGATGATTGATTGCTGTCTAATCCTACGTTTGAAGGGCTCTTACAGTATGGTGCAAAACTGATTCAATGATGCGATGATTTTTGCGTTGGCACTCGCCTACAAGGAACCAATACCTCAGCCATCGTCATATTCACCACAAATGTAGCCCATCCAATGACGAACAGGGCTGCTTGCTTTGGAGCCAGAAGTATGCACACCCATTGCTGCATGACGATTGTGCCATCCGTCATCATTGAATCAGTCTTGCACCTTAACCTCATTTTTATGTAATTTTAAATACCATCGTCATTTTCATCAGATTCATTATAAATGAACCCATTTTGTGTTTCGTTTTCCTGTTTGCCTTATTCTACTCTATCTATCTGCAAAAAATGAAGCCCGTACCTCCATCCACTGTTAAGGAAGCAATAAGCCTCATGTCTGAGGGTATTTCCACTCGTGAGACAGCCCAACGTCTTACCATCTCTCAGGCAACGGCTAGCAGAATACGTTCAGGTTACAAAGAAAACATACCGAGCAACAAGGGAGGCCGTCCGGGAAAGATTGGTCAAGAAACCGTGGAGCACTTCAAGCTGAACATGAAGCGCGGACTTCTTAGGACTGCCGTGGAGGCCAAGAGCGAGGCCAACAGGATGTTGGCACGACCTGTATCGGTGTGGACAGTTCGACGGCGACTTCGGGAAGCTGGACTAGTGGCCAAAAAGATTGTCAAGCGACCAGCACTCAAAACAAAGCACATTAGAGGTCGGATGCAGTTTGTCAAGAAATACAAAGAGTGGACGGAAGAGGACTGGGCCACAGTTGTATGGTCAGACGAGTGCAAAATCAATAGGATCTGTTCTGATGGCATTAGGTGGGTCTGGGACGACGCTCCGGGGCGACTGACAAGTCGTACAGTCCAGGGAACAGTCAAGTTTGGCGGCGGAAGCGTCATGGTATGGTCTTGTACAGTGACAATAATATTTGAGTCAATGTTTTTTATCTCGGCATAATTTTTTTAATTTCTTCGCCTGTACGTGCCGTAGGATGCTATAATGCTTTTCAAAGATGGCGAAGTCATCTAGGAATATCATTTAGGCGTTTCAGGCGTAATGGATATCTCTATCTTCCTTTATCACACATCTTGCGGTAGCGGTGTATTGACTCAATTCCTCCAGCACGTGCTAAAAAATATAGTATTCTCTAATTCTCGCTCAAATCTAATGATAACCCTTCACTTTCTATTCCTAGTACTTGGTGTGTCGTCCGCCGACCGCTTTGACCGCTTGGATGCGTCGCGGCATACTGGATATGAGCGCCTGGATCAGCGACGGATCAATTTTATTCCAAACTTCTTGGACACGCTCCCAGAGCTTCGGGATACCGCCAGGAGGGTGTTCATACTTCGCAAGAAGCCTCTTTAGGTGCCCCCAGAGATGCTTGATAGGATTCAAGTCCGGAGAGTTGGGTGGCCACATGAGAACCACGTAATCATTGTCCCCAAAGAATTGGCGTGTAATTTTGGCGGTATGCTTGGGGTCGTTATCCTGCTGAAAAATCATCTCCTCTGGATCGATCCCGTAGTACTCTTGGGTCAAAGGAACACACTCTTCTAGGATCTCAACGTATAGTTTTGCATCCAGCCCAGCCTCGATATGAGAGATGAAACCTGGCCCGTCCCAAGCCATGCAACCCCACATCATAAGGGACCCTCCTCCATGCTTGAGTGTCTCATCAATCAATCGCGCCTGCATGCCGACTGAGAAATATAACTGTCCAGAGAGTCAATGAGAACAAGAGAGGATCTTTAATTACAGCGACTGAGCAATTACTTATTGCTCAGTGGCTTAAGTTAATATCTGGACTCAGTCTAGCTATCGAACACAGATACAGCGTGTAAAATGGGCTATATGCCACACCGACCTTGTTGTTTTTCCAGACCCACTTGGTCCCATCGGAGCCATAACGGTTGATTTTTGTCTCGTCCGTCCACAGAACTCGTTTCCAGTCCTCCACCGTCCAATGCTCATATCGGGCCACAAATTCCATGCGCTTCTTGATCTGGTTAGGTGTCAACTTTGGCCTCTTAATCTTGTGTTGAGCGGTTAAATCTTCCTCTCGAAGGATCTGCCGCACCCTACAAACAGAGATATGGACGTCCAGTTCCTGCTCGAGGTACCGCTGCACCTGAACTGCATTTTCCAATTCCCCGTTCGTTACATTACGCACCATCAGTCGTCTTGTCGCCATCGAAACTCGGCCTGGTCGCCCTGCTCTTGGTCGCACCATGTTTGGGTCCATTTGCTTGGCTAGCTTGCTCACGGACGACTGAGATACGCCGAACTTATGGGCAATTGTGCAACAGGTTTATGCTCGGTTAAGTGCATTATGATGTCATCAGCGCTTCGCCCATCTTTCTACGACTTTCTAGAACACTGTTGCTATCTATCCAGCCAGTTTATATAAACCCCATCCACACGTAGAACTAGACAGCAGCATTGATACGAATAAAGCCTCCTTTCCACCCTAGATCCACTTCCACCTGATTTGACCGTTTGCATTGGTAGCAAAGGTGCCTTTCGATCCACCCCAGATATCTCAGACACCAGACACCCCAGACACCTCAGACACCCCAGACACCCCAGACGCCCCCAGACACCCCCAGACACCCCCAGACACCCCCAGACACCCCCAGACACCTCATTACCTACCACTCGAACCAGCATCATGGACTCCATCGATTCTCTCGTCAACGGCCTTAGCAGCCTAAACCTTTCGAATGCCATTGACAGGCAGCGCGCCTACCACCAAATCCAATCGGTCATCCAAGACTCATCTCGCTCCGTTTCTGCCTACAAACCCCCCAAACCACAGCTCTTCCATGGCGGTCGCAACGCTCTGGCTACGCGCGACTGGTTGGAGGAGCTCGAGCGATACTGCAGACGTACCAAGCTCACCCCGATGGAGTGGACCTCCGCCGCTGCTGACCACCTGCGGGGTACTGCTCTTACCTGGTACCGTATGTCAACCCTCACCGACGACACACCATGGGAGGAGTTCAAAACTGCCTTCACCAACGAATTTAAACCATCAGACCATGAGCGCGCTATCCTTATGGAGCTCCGAGACCTTAAACAGACCTCTGTCAAAGATATCGCATCTTATATCACACGCTTCCGCGACCTGGCCCTTCAGTTGAGCAATCCCGCCGATGACATGCTCCGCGAGTACTTTATTTCTGGACTGGTCACTCAAACTCAACTTCAGGTCGAAATCGCGAACCCCTCCACGTGGCAACAGGCCGTGAAGGTCGCTGAGCGAATCAATGGCGTCTACGCCCGAGCACAGTCCAAAGCCAAGCCAACTTACATCCCCTCCCAGACACCGACCGCGACTTCAGCCGCCTCACTCTCGGCCACGCCTGTTGCCGAACCCATGGAAGTAGACGCCATGCGCGTCCGATCCGCCAATCACGGTTCTAACACTACCAATGTAGCCAGTCCCCGTCGCCGCTCCGTTCCCAAGCTCGATCAAGCAGAGAAGTCCCGTTGCTTCCGCGAAGGTCGTTGTTACCGCTGCCGCCGATTCGGTCACATCGCTGAGAATTGCCGCGGTGAGCAAGCCTTCAATAATTTCGAGACACCTACGACCACCGCCGACTCGGGAAAAGACGAGGGCGAGAACTGAACCAGGCCAGTCTCGCCTTCATCAAGCCTAGCACCCGAGCCCTGGACACTCAGGGGCGCGGCGATAGTACAAAGCAGAATCACAAACTTCAAAATAAAGCCGACAATGCTTTTCCTTATAAATCGCCTCTGCCCTCACCCTTACCTCACAACCCACCACCTTCGACAGCACGCACCCTTCCATCATTTCCACCTATTGCACCATCTTCACCCTCTCCTCATTCACCCTCATTCTCGGCCCCAACTGACTCCATCACCACTTCAACTACCCCCGAACCCTCCTCCAGCACTCTCACCACCTGAGAAATATAACTGTCCAGAGAGTCAATGAGAACAAGAGAGGGATCTTTAATTACAGCGACTGAGCAATTACTTATTGCTCAGTGGTTTAAGTTAATATCTGGACTCAGTCTAGCTATCGAACACAGATACAGCGTGTAAAATGGGCTATATGCCACACGGCTCCCCTCCCATGGAAGAGTGAGTCGTACTGTTCTATGCGAGCTCTTATGATGCTGAATGTGTGTTGAGGATAAAATGTAAAAACCTCTGGTGATAGTTATGGGGCGAGGATAAAAATATAAACCTCTTTGATATAGGTGAGGATAAAAATATAAACCTCTTCGATGTATGATGTGCAAGGCATAAAAAGCTGATTCCAGCAAAAACCTCTTGGTAATGTCGATTTGACGAGGGATAAAAAGCTATTATGTAGCAAAAAACCTCTTTGATAAAGTGCGATCATTTGCGCGCGCGAAGGCGTCTGA